>NW_016807465.1:492863-505892 GCF_001698545.2 Rhinopithecus bieti | reverse complement strand
AAAAAAAAAAAAAAAAAAAAAAAAAAAAGTGATCTTGCTGTCATTGGGTGTATTTAAATAAAAGCTGAATAGAGGAATAGAGTAAAGACAGAGTAGAAAGTGTTTTTTTTTTTGTGTGTGTGTGTGTGTGTTTTTTGAGACAGAGTTTTGCTCTGTCACCCAGGCTGCAGTGCAGTGGCTCGATCTCAGCTCACTGCAACCTCCACCTCCTAGGCTCAAGCAATTTTCCTGCCTCAGCCTCCCAAGTAACTGGGATGACAAGTGCACAGCACCACGCCTGGCTAATTTTTCTATTTTTAGGAGAGGCGGGGTTTCTCCATATTGGTCAGGCTGGTCTCAAACTCCCGACCTCAGATGTTCCACCCGTCTCAGCCTCCCAAAGGTTCTTTTCCTAAGTAGGTGAGGGCTGCCAACACTAAGATTTAATCCGTAGTGATAATGGTGATTAATAAAACCAGTTAATGGTTCCAGTACTCAAGCACACTACACCCTACCCTTCCCCCACAGGAAAGGAAATGGACTAAAAGGCTAGAAGATGGGACAGGTGTACCAAAATATAATAATAACTGCAAGATAAATGGCAGAAAATTGAATGGTATTTTAGATATTTCTGATCCTTTGGATAGGGACTTTATTCTTAGCCCTTTGTTCCTTATTCCTGTTGGTTTCTTACCATCGCTTAAACTAGATGGTACTATCCTCCAGAGAAAGTCACATTTTTGTAACAGTCTGAATGAGAGTAAGATTTTTCAGTTAATATATAAAATAAAGTATGCAATTTAGCAGAGCCTCTCACAGTTCTCAAACATAGCAGAGAGTCAACAACCAATTTATAATTCTTTCTTAAAAAAGTATTTTTCTTCTGCTTATAGCCAGCCTATATATCCAGCAGTTATTTAAACTGCTTGTTTCACTATATCGTCACCAATAATGAATGTTATCATGTTTAAAATTTGATTAAAAAAATAAAATTAGCATATATGTAGTAGTGACTATCCTCCTAATTACAAAAGCAATAAAGAAAAATAAAAAGAGTACAAAAAAATTTGTAATTTGATTATTCAATGAGAGATGATGATTGTTAGGTAACATTCTGTTGCATTTCCACACAGTCTCTTTTCTATGCATATTTTTAAGCTTGGATCAAATTATATGTACAATCTATTTTATTTTTCTTATTCCACTTACTGTATTTTCCATGTTCCTAACTATTCTTTTAAAAATACTGTTTTAATGACGGCATAATATTCCATCGTACATATATGTAATCATTTATATTTCCTATCTTCTATTTTGGAATGTTTAGATTATGTCACATGGGCTTTTAAAAATTACTACAAATAAGATCACAACCAACATTTTTGTCCACATTTCTGCTCATTTCCTTGATAGGTTCCCAAAGGAGAAAGCACTAAGTTAAAGCATATGAACATCTTTCTTATGACAGATCCTGCCAAAACATTTTCCAAAATACCTGCCTCACTAGTTGCATATGAGACTGTAATACTCCCTTGCTATCAATGATTTTTTTTTAATTTTCAACTTTAATAAGTAAACTTGGTAAGTTTAAAATTGGTATCTTAACTGTATTTGACTGTCATTAAGATTTAACATTTTGTATTTTCTGCGATTTTACGTCCTTTTCTGTTTTTCACCAATTTGTCCAATATTAAGATTATTAATTTTTGATACATGCTGCAAATATCTTTTGCCAGTTATTCATCTGCTTTCTAAATTTTGTCTGATGTTTGGATTCCAAAAACTTAACTTTTTTAATAGCAAAAACTGTGCCACTGTGATTTCTGTCCATTGCTTTTATGCACATAAAGTCTTTCCATTCCCAATCAGTTAAATATTCACCTACATTTTCTTCCAGTTTATTGGTTTCATTGTTTACATTTAATTCCTATCTATCTGCAAACTAATCTATATTTTCAACATTACCTGCAGAATATTTCAAACAATAAATACTGGTCCACAGTGACAAAATTATGGAAATATCAACTAAATTAAAAAAGCTTTCCTGAAAGAAATACTAATTATTCCTGCAAGTGTCTACTTACTTTAAAGTAATATTTTACAGAGTGAGAAAAAAGATCTATTTTTTGAAAAAAGAAAATAAATTTGAGGGAAGGAAAAAATGGCAATGGGGCAGGAGATCTATTCTGGTTTAAAAATCCAAATTAATAAATATTTAAGAGTACTAACTACTATAGTTGGTCTTGATGATCGTTTTGGTCGATGATTAAGTAGTATATCAACAGCTCCCACTACTTCAGAGTCGATTGCCACCAAAAGTGCATCTGCAGACTTTAAAAAAAAAAAAAGTTAAAATGAAAATGGAAGATAAAAGGTAAACTACTTCTTTTACTAATCCATAAATAAAACTTTTTAAAAATTTTAAACTGTATTATATACAGTAATACTAACTTTTCAAAAATGTTGACTGTACAAATAGTAGTACATTTGCTTGCCTTAGGAGTACTTCTGTGTACCACAATACACACGTTTCTGTCCTGGTTTCAATGCATGAGTTGGTAAAATAATGCATGTTTCACTAAAGGGATTATTAGCGTAACAGTGCTGATTCATGCAGCAGTTAAAGTTGAAAATTTTTTTTCAAGATCTTTACTCTTGAACTGTGGACCAAAAGAATCTTAACAATCCAAATCTATAAAAGAAACTGTCAAGAACTTATTACTACACGTAAAGGATTGTTTTGAGTCTAATGAAACGATCATCATCAATGCAAACAGGAATATGGGGAGAATATCTAAAGGAAAGAGCCTTCTGTTCCCATTTTTAAAACACATGGCTGACTAAAATGCTACAAATTTGACATTTATGAGCAATTTTATCAAGTATAATCCACAAATAGGCTACCAAAGCTCATAGAGACAGGAGGGAGAAGTGACTTTATCATTCTACTCCCAATCTATAACTCACTGTGAAGATCCGACTTTAACAAGAGGAAAAAGTAAGGAGACTCTGAGGAAATGGGGACTTTTCAACTCTGTAACAAAGCCTATAGTCCTATTGGTAACTATAACATCAGGTTTTTTGATTTTTAGGGAAAACTATAAAGGAAGAAGGAAAACATAAGGATAATGATTCAATTTAAGAAAATGCCCTGATTATTTTCAATCTGTACATTTTAACTGCTATAATATTTAATAACTATTTAAATCAATGTTCTTGCTCTTGGGAACAAAACTATATCAGATCTTTAATATTCTTTGTAGCTGAAAAGAGTAAAGTTTATATCCACTTTATCTGGATGTAAAAAATAGGACTAAAAGTAGCAGGCTTTACTTGAATATCTAAAAATAGGACTATGCATCTCAAAAAAAAAGGGTTGGAGTCCTCATAGGAATCACCTATGTTTTCCCACAGAAAAACACCCCACCCAGATGGGAAATTTAACCCATTGTACTATCCCTTAAAACTTTCAGGGTTCATTGAGCTGTGGCCTATGCTTTAAAGTCCTAGCATTATTATTCTGCTTTGCAAACATTTCTCTTCAGATTTTAGCATATTTAGTCAGTTGAAGGAAATGAACAAAAAGAATGCTATATCCATTACTACTAAATATTTCATTTATGATTTTTAATTTTTTTTTTTTTTTGAGACGGAGTCTTGCTGTCGCCCAGGCTGGAGTGCAGTGGCGCAATGTCGGCTCACTGCAACCTCCGCCTTCCAGGTTCAAGGGATTCTCCTGCCTCAGCCTTCTGAGTACCTGGGACTACGGGTGCATGCCACCACACCTGGCTAATTTTTGTATTTTTAGTAGAGACAGTGTTTCACCATGTTGGCTGGGCTGGTCTCTAACTCCCAACCTCAAGAGATCCGCCCACCTCAGCCTCCCAAAGTGCTGGGATTACAGGCGTGAGTCACTGCGCCTGGCGTATGATTTTTAATATTAACCAATAAAGCTAACTACAGTAATGCCATCGCTTGCAAAGTCAAACACCAGGCAACTTCAACAATCTGAAAAATAGCCATGGATTTAAAAACAGCAACATATTGAGCTGTCACAAACAAACTCCATGGGTATTATTTCCCAAAAGAAACAGACCCAATCATTCTGATTTAAAATTGTTTATAAATGATGAATATCTGTCTTTCCCAAGTATCCTCTCGATCATTACTGAATAAAAGAATAGCTAGATTAAAACCAATAGCGTAGAGGGAAAGGAAGAAAGAATTACTAAAAGTTGACTACTGAAAAGATTAAATACCAGTACAGCAAAATCACTATCCATGCACAGCAGTCTAAAGCCACTTAACGTAAGGACAGACATGTTAATAGTTTCAGACCATATGAAGCAAAGTAAAATAATTACATTCTCTATTATTCCAACTAAGGATGGTAAAGTTAAATTATATTCAGCTACATTAGTTAGTAAAGAATAAAGATTTACATTAAATCTTCCAATGCTTAAAAGGATAAGCTTCAGTTATAAAAATATTCATTTACGTTAAAATGTCTTGTAAATAAGGAGTTACCATTGACTTATTCTGCACAAATGGTATGTTATTTGATAAATCAATGGCAGTTATGAGGGAAACAAATGTTTTACATTATTTTAAAAATACACAGTTATACAAAAAATCCTCACTAGTTTTGCTTTCCAATTTCTCAGATATTTGACAATTCTTTATTAAAAGCTCTTCAATACATACACTTATTACATATTTATGAGATCATTATCTTCCTTCCTACCTTAGAATTTGTCTTTTCAACAATTCCCATACTCTTTCCTCTAAGCTCAGAGTAAAAAAGTTACTTATTTTCTTTCCAAAGCTACATTTTCCACCTTCGTCTTCTATTTGATGCTCTCCAATCTTTAGAACCCTGGTCCTTCATTTGCAGAAATACCAGTCTCATCTCCCACCTCCCAGAACTTTAAATCCTTCCTCACTCTTTGCTAACTTGCTTACTAGCTCTTTGCTAACTTGACTTAACTCCATCTTTCTCTTACCACTCAAGTTTTCTTCTTCCTTTCACTGTGTCAAACTTTGCAAATCAAAGTGTATCATTTCTCCAATTCTACTGATTCCATAGTTTCAAAATCCAATTACTTTTTCTACCTTCTAATTTTTCTTAATCTCTAAGCAATATGTTAAAAACTATTTTTTTTGGCTTTCACAATGCTGTACTATCCTAACTGCCTCTGATATCTTCAACAAGTCATTTGGTCTTTAATCAAACACTTTCCATGTAATGCTCTTTATTAAATGTAGATGTTTCCTTAAGAATGAATCTGCACCAGCCCTTTGCTCTTCTCCATGATTTCACCTACTCTCACAATGATGATGGGCATTCCCATGGCCATGACTGCTTACTGTATCTCTTTAGCCTGATCTCTCCCTAGAAATAAAATGTTCATCTGTGTTTGTCTGATGAGGACTGCCTGACATCCGCCAAATCAATAAGGATAAAACTGGAATTCACATTCCCTTGCCCCGAGCTTTACTTAGCTTCTGAACTTAATGTTTTCCTTTCTTCCTTTTCCTAGTCACCCATGTTTAAGATTTCCAAATCATCCTGGACTCCTTCTCAATTTCCCCCTCCAAATCAAAATATTCACTAAGATTTGTCAATTCCTCACAGCAGTCTCCAACCTTTTTGGCACCAGGGACTGGTTTCATAGAGCAGGTAGGGAGATGGTTTTGGATGAGACTGTTCCACCTCAGATCATCAGGCATTGGTTAGATTCTCATAAGGAGCATGCAACCTAGATCCCTTGCATGTGCAGTTCACAATAGGGTTCGTACTCCTATGAGGATCTAATACCATCGCTGACTTGATAGGAGGCAGAGCTCAGGCGGTAATGATCGCTCTACTGCTTACCTCCTGCTGTGTAGCCCAGTTCCTAACAGGCCACGGAACCATATAGGCCATGGACCCATATCTGCCTTTTTCCCCCTCTTCTTATAGCCACTGTTTTTCTTACAGCACTGTTCTGGTTCAAGCCTTAACCTCTTCATATCTAGATTACTACAAAAACTGTTCACGTAGGCTATAGCCTTTCCCACTTTCCATTTCCCAATCTATACTAAATTCAGCCACTAGATTAATCTTTCTAAAATACCACTGGACACACGACATCCTTTCTCGAAAATCACGTAATGATATCCCCTATCTATTATATAAAACCCAAATTCCTTATGGTATCCAAGGCCCTTTGTATCCATTTTGTTTTAATTATTTTTCCTAATTCCCACTACTCCCCAACCCAACTGTTTTGTTCAAAAACGCTAAATCAATTCACTGTCTCAAAGATATACATTGCACATGCCTTTGTTTATATCCTTCTCTACATCCCCTGTTCCCTGTCTTTACATGTTTGAGAGTAGATTAGCATAATAGGTAAAAGCATGGATTCTGGAGCCCGAACCTACGTTCAAATTCCAGGTCTGCCATTTACAGTGTGACTTTAGGCAAGTTACTTAATCTTTTTTACCTCAGTTTCTTCCTCTCTAAAATGGGGATAATAATAATATCTAGGTCGGTCGCGGTGGCTCACACCTGTAATCTCAGCACTTTGGGAAGCCGAGGCGGGTGGATCACCTGAGGTCAGGAGTTCCAGACCAGCCTGGTCAACATGGAGAAACCCCATCTCTACTAAAAATACAAAATTAGCCGGGCGTGGTGGTGCATGTCTATAATCCCAGCTACTCAGGAGGCTGAGGCAGGAGAATTGCTTGAATCCAGGAGGCAGAGGTTGTAGTGAGCTGAGATCACGCCATTGCACTCCAGCCTGGGCAATGAGAGCAAAACTCCATCTCAAAAAATAACAATAATAAAATAATATCTAACTCATCCCTATGTTGTGAGGATTAAGTAAGTGAACATATTTAAGGTTCCTGGCAGAGAGAAGTATTATATAAATATTAGCAATTATTAATATTTCAAGGCTGAGTCAACTGATACTTTTCCAATGAAATCTTTCTTGATAGCCCCAACCTATTCTATATTTCTAAATAATGTATATTAAACCACAAAAGTTTAAACATAAAATAGGGTTTCTTAATAGTAGCACTACTGAAATTTTGGGCCAAATAATTTTTTGTTGTGGAGACTGTCTTGGTTATTGTAGGATGTTCAGCAATATTCCTAGCCTCTACCTACTAGATAACAGTAGTAACCTGCCCTCCAATTGTGAAACCAAAGTATCTTCAGACATTGCCAAACGTCCCCTTATGGTGACAAAATCATTTGGTTGAGAACCACCAATATAACACAAGATACGTGAAAGCTCTTGTAAATGCAAAGCAATATAAAATGGTCAAGTACTATTAGCATTCAACACTTACCAAATACACCTTTGTATTACTGGCCAATTTGTCTTAAAGATCCTATCATGCAGAACCCATGTTTTACTTATTCATTTCCATTCATGCCCAACCAAAGGCCTTGGGCATTTGTGGATTGATAAGACACAGGTAACCTGGACAGAACACAGTGAACTAGAAAGAGCATGGGATTTGCAATTAGAAGATTAAATTCAAATCGTAGTCTTGTCCTTACTAATTTTAGAACTTTGGGAAATTCATTAAAGTCTATGAGCCTCAGTTTTCTAATCTATAAAATGTAACATCGATATAGCTTGACTGTGATGTCCAAATGTGATCAAGTATATGAAAGCACCAGGTATAATGCAAAACTATTACATGTATATAACCATGTGTAAAAAGACAAAATTATAATACCACAGTAATTCTTTTATCCAGAATCAGTGTGTGAATTTTTTTCCACCCTTATTTTCTAGGTAACTGAAGCTTATGCCTTTAAGTGTTTAATTTTAAAATTTGAACTATTTTGATGGAAGTCTTCTGCTTTCGTGTCTTGTAGACACACAAACACACATATATACAGTCTTTCTTCTAAAACAATAGGTACTGAATATAATTTAACTCTTCCTTATTGACTCTGGGCCATTGTTATAAGCCTTAATTATCATCCTAACCTACAGCTGCCTCAGAGAATGTCAGATATGTAATGCTGTTGACCTCTGTTAAATAGTGTCAGAGGTACCACGCCTCATTTTGTTCCACTGCAGCTCTCATGCCCCTTCCATTGTCCCTCAGATTCTCTATGGATTAGAAATTAATCATGTTAAAATGGAACCTAAAATGAGAAAAAATAGACTCTGATGGAGGACTCCTATAACTAAAGTTCATAAATTTAATTTGTAAACTTCATGGCAGCAAACCACTGGCTGCTCAGAGGTTATTTTTTACTTACTTTCTGCTTCTCAATTGTGGTCTGGATAGCTGAAGTTGCTGGGTAAGCAATTCTTTTTTTTACTCCAAACATATACATGGAGACAGTACCACATGTTGCTTTATACATACATACATACATATATATATATATACACATATAATAGCAATGTACATAGAATTACCCTACTTATATTCAGAAAATCTGCTGCAAATGTCTCCAGATGACACTGAAAAAAAAGTGCCTCATTAAAAATGAAAAAATGCTCATCATCACTCGCCATCAGAGAAATGCAAATCAAAACCACAATGAGATACCATCTCACACCAGTTAGAATGGCAATCATTAAGAAGTCAGGAAACAACAGGTGTTGGAGAGGATGTGGAGAAATAGGAACGCTTTTACACTGTTGGTGGGATTGTAAACTAGTTCAACCATTATGGAAAACAGTNTCAGAAAATCTGCTGCAAATGTCTCCAGATGACACTGAAAAAAAAGTGCCTCGTTAAAAAAAAAACAGAGGTAGAATTAATGTGCCAAGTCCCATCATAAGCAAACCAAAAAGGAAAGGAAAATAATAATATCAAATTTCCTTCAGAATCTCTAGATGAACTTTCAAGACTTACACACACATGCCTTTTTTCTACCCAAAACTGATATGAAGATAAGTAGGAAGGTCTGTATTTTATAGATGAATAAAAATCATTCATCTTTAGATAAAAACAAACATTAAGTTTCAAACAAAAAAATAAAATTTAATAAAACTTAGGAGAAAACCAAAGTCAAACTGAAAACTGTTTTGAGTCAGGAACATTTTGTTGATGTCTGTAACTAATAGGGGTCAGAAAAAAAACTATTCCTCTGACATTTGCAGAGTGTTTGTACTATTTTAGATATATAATATAAATATTGTTAACATAGGTAATGACAACCAAGTCATCTTTAATAAGCCATGGATAATTTACCTCTATCAGACAGATGTGGGGAAAATGACACTTGGGAGGAAAAAGATAAATCAATTCAAAATATTATACTTTTCAAAAGGTTTTTTGGTTTGTTTTAAAACTTTTAGTGGTTCAAAACCAAATAAAAGATGAAAGAAAGAAAGAAGGAGAGTAAGAGAGATAAAGAAAAAGAAAGGAAGAAAAGGAGGAAAAAGAAGAAAGAAAACAAGAAGGGAAGAAAGCATGGCATATCTAACAGCACTTAGAAGTTAACTGGATTAAATTATCTAGCCTTGTACCTGACAACCGTAGTCCAAAAGAAGCTGCAGTATATCCAAGTTTTCGTTTTCAATAGTTATGGTAACAGCATTTCTCCCAAGCACATCTACGCAATTTATGTTCAAGTCACCTGAACTGTTTTCCTCCAAAATCTTTTTAACCATATAATAGTCACCTAAATAACAACATACAAACATAATTTAATATCCATGACATATCAAGTAAGGATGACTGTAAAGAAAAACTTAGCTTGTTGAATTAAAAGATTAAAAGCCTAAACTCATTTCTGTATATGAAAATGTACACAGAAAATGTGAACATTTCCTTGATGAAAATTTATATCTTAATAAAATAATACGTATATCAGCAGCAGACATAAAAGTAGAAAATTTTATATGTACCGAATGAAATAAAAATCATTAGTTTAAAATTAATAACTGAATGATCATAAAAGGAGAAACTTTTGGAAGATATTTAAAGCAATTTAATAAAGGATGCCCAAAGGCACAGACTGGAAGCTAGAAAAATGAGATGGAAAAAGCTTAAAGAATTAAGTTTTATATCTCAAATATACACAGACATTTACTTACACAACAGAGTTAAAATGAGATCTAGTAATAATAAGTGGAGGATATTATAAAGAGGTTTTACAGGAATAAACATACTTTGGAAAAGCAATATACATACATATATATTTAAGGATATGTATAGTAAAGGGAAGGATGTCTGAAAATCCTCTTCCCTACTCCCCACTCTCCCAACACACACACCCCATCTCATTAATTAAGCTGATTAGATTAAATGACCAGGGAATATTCAGTTCACAGAATTCTTAAGGCAGGACTAGGATTAGTGCCTGACCTGTTAGGAGCAGGCAAATTGCCTTCTTTGTGACTGTAGCCCACAACAAAACAGTTGTCCCATGAGAGGAAATGACAACAATTACAGCAGTAATTATTTTCAGCAAGGCCCCACCGTATTTGTCTGCTGACCAGATGGTACAGGAATATGAGGAATAAATCAAAAGAGAAATGCTAATTAAATAGAGAAAAAAAAGCAAGGGGGGGTTTTGCTTGTTTTGTTTGACTTGTTAAATATTAGACAAATTAGCCATTTTAAGTGATGTGCAAATATAGTTGCTCCTTAGAAGTCTATAAATAAACAGGGAAAGAACAATCAGCATAGAAAATAGAAAAAGAAATGATTTCATTATACAAAAAAAGAAAATACTGAAACTGGGCTAAATAAGTGAGTAAGAAAGACAGGTAACAGATTTTATTTGTTAAATTTTCAAATAAATTTGCTACTATTTTTAATCTATGGCTTTAAACTCCCTGCCTCACACATACAACTTCTTTTGAAGGAAGGTGGGTGATAGTTTTCTTGACAACGTATTTCCTAAGGTCCCTCAAGAAGAAAACTAGTCACAAAAAGAAATAGTTTCCCCATAGTACTAGTAGTTAATAGTTAGACACAAATGCTCCCTGGGAGAACCTTATCAGACAGACACTTCACAAAGTGATGTTCTAAGTCACAAGTTGAACCAATAGTGACCAAAGATAGATCAGTGAAAATTTATCGCTATTACTGGAAAGTGACATTTAAAACCCTATTTCAGGTGAATCTATTTCAACATCTTAGTAGTAGAATGCTACACATAAAAATTCTGCTATATTTTGTTACCATGATGTGTCTAGGTGAGGAGTAATTTTTTATTTATCCCGCTTAGGACTCATTAGGCTTTCTAAATTTGTTTTTATTCTTTTTTAATTTTTATAGAGATGAGGTCTCGCTATGTTGCCCAGGTTTGTCTCAAATTCCTGGCCTCAAGCAATCCTCTCGCCTCGGCCTCCAAAAGTGCTGGGATTATAGGCGTGAGTCACCACATCGGGCCTAAGCTTTCTAAATCTAAGGATTTCTACCCTTCATTAATTCTTCAGTATTTTCAGCCATTATCTCTTCAAATATTGCTTCATCTCCATATTACTTTTTCTCCTGTCAACTTCTATTAGGCATTAAGTTAGACCTTCCCATTTCAACATCTGTGTCTGTCAAGATTTCCTGTTTTTCCTTTTTTTCCTCTCTCTTGCCTGCATTCTGGGTAATTTCTTCACACATTTCTTCCAGTCACTTATTTCTTCTTCAGCTTCCAGTCACATTCCTCCTTTAATCCATTCACTGACTTCTTAAAAATTTAATGACTGTATTTTTTATTTGTATAAGTTTTACCGGATTTCTTTCCAACTCTTTTATTTTCTTATGTTTTCATTTCCTTATTTTAACTTTTTCATCATTTTAAACGTAATTATTTTATGGTCTCTGTATGATAGTTTAATTATCTGAAAGGAGGATTAATGTGAACCCCAAGACAACAAGAGGCAGGATCATGGTTATGTATTCTTAAAGGAGTCTTACTTTTACCCTTATTCAGAGCCCACAATAACACAAACAAGCTTCTATGAAGTCTCCATGTGCTGGTAGATTGGTTTTTCTCCTCATCTACCTCTTTGCTGAAGGTACAGTCCTTTAAGGATCCTGGTTTTATGCTTAGATGCTGAATCCAACTCCTCACTTTGTACAGTCTCCAGGCCTTGTAACCTGTTCCCATATGGGCATTAAGACTCAAATCTATGCAATGTCCGGAACAGTAACTCTTATCCCCACCCATGGAGCAGCCATAGTGTCAGCTCACAAACTCCTGGTTTTCTTCACTTTTGTATCTTGGTTGTTTCCCTTACTTTCTTGAAAGCTCGGCTGTTTATTTAACTGGATGTTCATTATATTTCAGCTATCATTTCTAAGTGATTTGAAGAAGAAAGGTTTTCAGATTATCTAATCAACCATATTGCTAGAGACAGAAAAGTAGGAAGAACTACATAAATAAAACCTTATGACATTTTATAAATTTCAGGTATGGCAAATAGACAAAAATAATTGCTACATGTTTATAAGTTTAGATTGTTGTTAAAAAGGAAAGTGCATTACAAATATCACATATTCCAGCTTTAAAGGTTTTTTGTTTGTTTTTAAGACAGAGTCTTGCTCTGTCACCCAGGCTGGAGTACAGTGGCAAAATTCGGCTCACTGCAACCTCTCCCTCCTGGGTTCAAGCGATTCTCCTGCCTCAGCCTCCTAAGTAGCTGGGATTACAGGCACCTGCCACCACGCCCGACTAATTTTTGTATTTTTAGTAGAGATGGGGTTTCACCATGTTGGCTAGCCTGGTCTCGAACTCCTGACCTCAAGTAATCTGCCCGCCTTGGCCTCCCAAAGTTCTGAGATTACAGACATGAGCCACTGTGCTCAGTCCTAAAGTTTTAAAGGGTATTTCTATTGTAGTCAAGGAGCTATACAAGAAAGAAAGAAAATCCCTAAAAATCAAAACCAAATACTTTTCATCCCTAAAAATAAAAAGTTCCACCCTGCTACAGCTAACACAGTCATGCAAATGAAAAATCATGTTACAGTCACAGAACCTATAGGAAACCTAGAGTCGTTGCTAAGCATTTCAGAGAAGTTTGTATTTGCAATTCATTTAAAACAAGTACTATGTCAAAAAAAAAAAAAAAAAAAAAA
>NW_016807465.1:482408-489857 GCF_001698545.2 Rhinopithecus bieti | reverse complement strand
AATTCAAAACACAGGCCAGGCACAGTGGCTCATGCCTGTAATCCCACTTTGGGAGGCTGAGGCGGGAAGATCACAAGGTCAGGAGATTGAGATCATCTTGGCTAACACAGTGAAACCCCGTCTCTACTAAAAATACAAAAAATTAGCTGGGCGTGGTGGCGGGCACCTGTAGTCCCAGCTACTCAGGAGGCTGAGGCAGGAGAATAGCGTGAACCCAGGAGGGGGAGCTTGCAGTGAGCCGAGATTGCTCCACTGCACTCCAGCTTGGGCGACAGAGTGAGACTCCGTCTCAAGAAGAAAAAAAAAAAAAATTCAAAACATATCAAGCTTACAACCTTCATGATTTTCTAAATAAAGGCCAAATTTTTACTGTGGCCTACAAAGCCCTATAGGACGGGTGGTTAGACCTTGTTACCATTCCGAATTCATCTTATGCCTCTCTACGGCTCAGCCAATGATCATTCCAAACCAGTTTTCCAAACTGCAGGTTGCAAACCATTAACAATCATGAAATCAATTTAGTGAGTCCTAACCAGCAATTAAAAAAACATGAACTAGTATACAAAATACCAGAGTGATCCCACAGATCCTCAGCAACAAATTTACTCTCGCCAACTGTAATAAATCCTTGAGAAATACAATGGAGAAATGTTATAATACTGATAGAACAGGTGATTCCACCTCTTCCTCATTAGCATTTTGTTTGATTTCATGGCAAAGAGAGCATTAATGTTGTTCAGTTTAATTTTATATTAACCACATCTGAAGTTAGTTGTGAAGTGTGAGAGAATTTAATGTCAAAACATTTGTAAAGCTTTCCAAACCAAGTTTCTGTAACAAACTTGAGTGTGGCAATTGCAACATTCTAACTGAAATATTACAAATGATGCTAAAAACAGAAAATTTTATTAAGAGGGAAAAGAATGATGATGTAAAAAAATACAAAGACATGATCAACTTCAGTTGCTGGATCTGGAAATATAAATGACAATACTAATAAAAATGTTAAGTTGACATCCAACTTCAAATTAGTTTGAATCAAATTCTAAAAGGAAAAAAAAAAAACCATGCAGACTTTTACAGTGAAAATGATTTAAAATGTAGCTTTATCAAATGCGCAAAACTCTGTATTACAGACCCCCAATGTATTTATAACCATATGTTGCAAATGAAACCTTCAAAATTAAAGATACTAAAAAACATGGTAGCTAAACTGTTTATAACACTTCGAATATTTTTGAAAAAAGACAATTATTATTTGCTTATGAATCCTGGTGAGGACTATTAATAATAACGAATATCATTTAGCAAAAGAGCAAAGATTCACACTGCTGCCGGAAAAAATTATACTATAGCACAGAAGGTAATGCTGATTCTTTCATAGTAAATCAGTTGATAAAAATTATAAACAGCGTATTTTTAACTCTATTAGAAGAATAGTCAAAAGCAATGTTTATTTTGTAGTTAAGAGTCTGACAAATGACTTGAGATCACATTCACAATGCTGCTGTGAGTTGTTTAAAACTTAGTTTACATCAGGTTTATATCAGGTTGTTGCAACACAGTCTCAGAAAGGATTTATTGTGTTGCTTAAATTTAATCTCATATACATTTGAATTATACATATTTATAAAACTAGAAAAATATATTACTGGCCAATATGTTAATCTAGAAAACATATTTTAAAATTAACAGAAGCTATTAATAAAAGTGCCAGTCACCCCCACTTTATACATACAAAGTTTTGGCATCCAAATAAATCTACTGAGTCTCATGACTATATTGATACAGTGCTGGAATTCTTTTAGTCCTTATCATTCATCTAGGCTCCTAAAAGTCATTACTTAATCACCTCTTAGTGATAACTTTTGAAATCCTCATTACTTATTCAACTACTGATCTTAAATCTTAAATTTCTCAGTATCATTAAATTAGGAAGAGTTAGCAATAAAGAAGATATTTAGAGCACTGGCAGTAAGGTAGAAAAGGAATTATTAGGTTACAATAATACCTATATAACAAAATTTAATCTTTTCACACTCTTCCTCCAACTCTGTATACAAGCTATAGCTAGGAGTCTGGCTTGGGTTACATTTTTTTTTTAACTGCCCAGATAAAAGATTGACTCTGTACAAGTAATATCCCATCCTCCAAATCACGTATAGGCCATTTAAGTTAATTTGAGCACTTGCTTCTTCCCTTCAGACAGATATATTTCATACAAACATACTTTTGTTTCCTTACTTCTCACTAGAGCACAAGAGAGCATCTCCATTACAGAATATTCTCCTAAAAGATAGGGATGTTCTCACTACTTTCTTGATAAAGCACTTTCGCAGCACCTTAACACAATTAAGAGCCTGGTAAGTATAGTTTGATGGTGACTTACAGAAAAAGAGCAGGAAAGTTGTGTGATCACTATAAAGAATTACCAGTATCATAGAACAACCAGGCAGCTAGCTGCTGAATTACTGTCTGTTAGAGATAAATTATCCACTAAGATTTTCGCAATTTGAGTCTTTTGTTGCTGTTGTTAAAAAGTATCCCTGAACCATTCCCTATGGCAATATTTTTCAACTAGTACATTCTAAAACTTTGGTTATTTGAAAAGCTTTCCTATATAAAGTACATAAATGCTATGCCTATGATGATTCGTGAAGTGTTCATAGAATGTTGCCTACAATACCCTCTTTACCTCCTATTTCTGCAAAGTTTTTTTCCTCACAGCACATACCTCCTTACATTAGGTGCCCTGTTGTTAACATAACACTTCACACCAATACTCAGTACTCCGCAGTTTTTGTTTCTTCCCACCACCATCCTCTAACACCAGATTTCAAAATCTCTTCTCAAATAGGTAAAAAATTTTTAAAGGCCCATTATATATAAATAAGGTTCAAAAAACAGCAGCTTAATATTACTTCTCTCAGAAATGTTGCACTTTTTTCTTCTGACTGTGGCTTCTCTCTAGAGTTGTTGCACATTTTTAAAGCATCCTTAGCCCAAAGGTACACAAAGCTTATGTAGAAAGTCAGTCATCAGGCCAGGCACGGTGGGTCATGCCTATAATCCCAGCACTTTGGGAAGCCAATGTGGGTGGATCACCTGAGGTCGGGAGTTCGAGACCAGTCTGGCCAACATGGTGAAACCCTGTCTCTACTAAAAATACAAAAAAATTAGCCAGGCGTGGTGGCGGGCACCTGTAATCCCAGCTACTCAGGAGGCTGAGGCAGGAGAATCACTTGACCCAGGAGGTGGAGGTTACACTGCACTCCAGCCTGTACAACAAGAGAATCTCCATCTCAAAAAAAAAAAAAAAAAAAGAAAGAAAAAGTTAAAGAAATACAGTCATCATTGAGACTAGGCTGAGCCCAGTGATAAAGGTGAAAATCTGCCCTCTCCATCCCTCTCCCTAACTCCATGCTGAAATTTCAAGAAGGGACTTCTGACTCATTAACTGCACATTAGATTTCCTGAAAATATTCTCCATGGAGAGTTGGCAGGGACTGAATCATTTCATACTTTCTTTCCTGCACATGAACTGATTACTGATCATCAGCAAATCGAACAGTTTATGCAGGTTTTTATTTCCAAATATATACTAAAAGCTACCAACTACTCAATAGGCTATTTTTTTAAGAGGAAAATTAACATGAACTACACTTAGTTTAGGTGTTTTCTAAATAAACTTATTTACCCCTCCTCCTGTCAACAGACCTGAGGGACACCATAGACGCCTACAAATAAAAGAGGCTTATGATGACACTAATTCTCAATGAGGGAGGACAAAGGCATGGCTGTAAGAATCACTATTTAAATTTTTCATAAAACAACATATTTTTAGTCAGCTCTTGTTTCAATTAAGTTTTACCTCTGAATTACAGCTTTCTATTTCTAGAAAGAACATGAGTGTACTTTCTGAGAATTTAATCTGGGGGGGCCTAGACTTCACTTTATATATCGCTGGCACAAGAACTTTCAGTTAAGGTTTTCCTTTACAAAGAAAGGATTCAATGTTACCTCTGAGATGATCCTCACCCTCTGTGAAGATCAGTAACTAAGGGGCCACTACCTGGATCAGCAGTTGCCTAAATCTATTGAACTTATTTACAGAAAAGCCAGTTATCACAAACTATAAATCTTTTCCTTTTCTCTTTCCTACATTTTTTTGTGTACTCTTTAATCTGTACACATCTTTCAAAGGGCCACTCATTCATTAACATACACATATCCATCTCATCTCCACAATTTTTGCTTTAGGAATTCCTCAATTTTCCCTAAGAGATTTGCATATGTAGAACAAGAATGCTACATGAAAAGAATGAGACACTCCAGAACACCACAGAAACCCTAGAGTTGATTTACTCTGGTTCTCTAAAGTACCATGCTTGCTTTTTACCCTTCTTTATTGAACAAATGTAATACACAGAAATCAAGGTTTATAAAGCATCCATACAAAGAAAATTTAAACTAGTAAGTCTAAATATGGATGTGTCTTTTCTGACACTAATGATGTTCACTCATTCATCTACAACCAGATCTACATAACATAGTGGTTAAGAGTGCAGGCTCAAGATAAATGCCAGTTCTACTACTTTCTAACCAATGTAACCTTGGGCAAAGTAATTTTAAAATTTTGCTAAGCCTCATTTTCCTCATCTACAAATTGAGGACAACAGATCTGGCTCACGGGGTTGTGGGGTTTAAATGAAATCCTCTATGAAAAGCATGAACACTCAACCCCAATAGCTGCTTTAGTGAATGTTTAACATTTGGTCTGAGGAAGGCTCCAATGCAATGGTGAAAGCCATAGCTACTTCGGGAAATTGTTCACTTTTAGATTGGTTTAGGTAACATTTTAAAAAGTTTGACAATATTAGTGAATACAAACATATAATCAAAAGAATATTCCCATAACTCAGTTACTTTTTAAATGTAAATGTACCCCATAAGTATGTGTAAGAATTATGCTATTTTTCCAAATCGAACTCAAGAAGTTGTTTCAACATACCTCAAACAGAAAATTCCTATTTTAGCTCACTTGTTTTTAAAATTTCTAACTTATATATCGGGAAAATATGCATATTTAGTTTCCACCCTATCCCCCAAAGCCAACTCTCTCATCTCAATTATGCTATAAAATAAAAAAAAAAAAAGACAAAGAATATCAAGGTACTTCAGCTGGTACTACTAAATAGGCTATACAACTATCATAAATTAAAACTCTCTTTTGTTTGAGATACGTCATGCAATAATCCTAAATATACACAATGCACAAATACTTGCTCAACCATATTCCACTGATATTTCTCTGTCCTCAGTTTGACAGGAATATCAAATTTCCTTTCTTGACATACTTTCTGTTTGCTTTAAAATAACCATTGCACAGTGAGCTGGAATACATGGAGCCAGCACTTACTCATTTTAGTACAACACAATCTTTTCCCCTTCCTCTCTCAGAACTTTTGAGGGAAGAGAACTCAGGCAAGCCACTCCAGCAACACTAAATAATTTTACATAATCCACAGACCCTATTTTTGTGACGTTGTAAATACATATTGTTTCTTTACATCTCAAAGACTGCTCAAAGTTGTGTCCATGGTGGACTTTAACAGTATTATTAACATTGCTTTCATAATATTATTTAACACTATTACATAAGAACATAAAAGTGGCTCAACCATAGGTGGACTTAGTTTATATGTCAATTATTTTTTTAAAAAATCGTGTAAATAAAATCCTATTTCAAAAGCAGTAGGAGAGGTTAGTAAGGCTATCATTTATTAATTACACATTCACACATACAAGCAAACAAAAATCCTCTGCAGTTAGTCTTTTCATAGTGTAAACTGCCCTTTGGGTTTGTTCCAGAAGTTTGCATGGGTCTAACAGAGTTTTCCTAAGTGTCCAGCCATATAAATTTGGAAACAGAAAAATTTTAGTGTTTTCATGTAGGAAATAAAAGCAGTCTTAGGGCAATTTCCTATTCCTTTTGTTATATGCATCACTACAAAGGACGATTGCGTGACATGGCGTTAATATGGCCATAAAAATGATTAACTTCTAGACTAAAAAAAAGGAAAACGCGCTAAATATATTCCACATATTTTGCCCTGTAATTCCTGTAATTATTTTCATTATCTTTATCTCCCAAAGATCGGGGAGCAATAAATCGTTCTCTCCAATAAAAAGCACGAACAATCAAAGGCGTTCCGTAAATCTGGAGAAAGTTTTGGCAACTAAGGCAGAATTTCTTCCGTCCCGTCCTTCATGTATTTCCACCTAGGATATTTCGATATTAATCCCAGTCAACAGTCACTGGCTAAAGCAATGGGCAGGTGAAGCTAAATAATAGAGGGTCTGGTTTTGTTTTAAGAAAACAAAACCAGGTGATGAGAACCCTCCATACGAGGTATCCTAAGGTAAGGAACTTTCGGACTGGAGGGTCGGAAACTAGCCTCTCGACTCCCGGAAGGAATGAACCGCGAGCCAGAGAGATAGACCAGGTCATTCATGCGTTCAGTAGCAAGGGCAGCGCTAAAACGCTGGGGTCTGGGCTCCCACGGCGCTACCTAAACCCCGGACCCCAAGGCCACAGCCGTCCCCCACGGTGCCGCGCTCCGAGGGCGCAGCCCCAGCTCCAGTCGCCCGCCAGCTCCACACTCACAGGGCAGAGGCGGTGAGGAAAAGCCCGCCTGAGGCAGCAGGCGAGACGGGAAGACAGTCGGCGCCTAAGACAGAGGGAATGCCCCGAGTAAGTTGACGCGGGGAAGACAACGAAAGGTCTGGAGGGCAGCGGGGTCCAGAGGAGGAGAAAGGGGCCTAACTCTCACCCTTGTCGCACGCCAGCAAGAAAAGCTTCTCATTCAGCGTATTCTCCTCCTTCACCTCCCGCACATCCTTCAGCGCCATCACCTCATTCGGCGACGAAGAGGATGGAGAGGAAGGCAGGGAGGAGGAGGAGGCGCCCGAGAGGTCCGTGCTCGGGTACAGGGCCGCCATCATCGCGGCCCATGAAGGAGGCAGGCCAGGAGACGGGGGCGGGGCCCCCACCGGCCCCGACCCCGACCCCAGCCACGCCCCAGGGCTGGAAAAAGGATGAGTCGTTCCCACGGCTGCCTCGGCTCGCGGCCCGTTGGCCCCGAAGGGCGTCGCCTCCCCTGCGAACCAGCACTCGCCCTCCACTGACAGCCCCAGGTTGGTGGCGGCGCATGCGCGACCCCTGGGCCAGCGACCCCTCCCCAGCCGCCGGCGCCCCGGTCGAGCCTGTCCGCGCCCGTCCGGGGACGACAGTGTGGCGCGCGCCAGGGCGGCAGCCGAGCACGGGGCCGTGCCAGGAGTCGCAGGGGCCGCGCCTGGGGCGGCCTAACCCAGGAAGAGGACGAGAGATCTGTGGGAGAGGAGCTCCGAGAGGCGCTTCTGCGCACGTTGGGCTCCAGGGCTGTGGGA
>NW_016807465.1:449003-480451 GCF_001698545.2 Rhinopithecus bieti | reverse complement strand
TTTTTTTTTTTTTTTTTTTTTTTTTTGCAGCTATTGTAAAAGGAATTGAGTTCTTTGTTTGATTCTCAGCTTGGTTGCTGTTGATGTATAGGCAGGCTACTGATGTGTGTACATTAATTTTGTATCCTGAAACTTTGCTGACTTCTTTTATCAGTTCTAGGAGCATTTTGGAGAAGTCTTTAGGGTTTTCTAGATATACAATCATATCATCAGCAAACAGCAACAGTTTGACTGCCTCTTTACTGACTTGGATGCCCTTTGTTTCTTTCTCTTGTCTGATTGCTCTGCCTGGGACTTCCAGTACTATGTTGAAGAGGAGTGGTGAGAGTGGGCATCCTTGTCTTGTTCCAGTTGTCAGAGGGAATGCTTTCAACTTTTCCCCCATTCAGTATTGTGTTGACTGTGAGTTTGTCATAGATGGCTTTTATTACGTTGTGATATGCCCCTTGTATGCCAGTTTTGCTGAGGGTTTTAATCATAAAAGGATGCTAGATTTTGTCAAATGCTTTTTCTGCATCTGTTAAGATGATCATGTGATTTTTGTTTTTAATTATCTTTATGTGATATATCACATTTATTGACATGCCTGTGTTAAACCATCCCTGCAATACCTGGTATGAAACCCACTTGATCATGGTGGATTATCTTTTTGATATGTTGTTGGATTCAGTTAGCTAGTATTTTGGTTAAGGATTTTTACATCTGTGTTCATCTGGAATATTGGTCTGTAGTTTTCTCTTTTGGTTATGTTCTTTCCTGGTTTTGGTATTAGGGTGATACTGGCTTCATAGAATGATTTAGGGAGGATTCCCTCTTCTCTATCTTGTGGAATGGTGACATTCTTCTTTAAAAGTCTGGTAGAATTCAGCTGTGAATCTGGTCCTGGACTTTTTTTTGTTGGTAATTTTTTTTTTATTACTGTTTCAATCTTGCTGCTTGTTATTGGTCTGTTCAGAGTATCTCATTCTTCCTGATTCAAGCTAGGTGGGTTTTATCTTTCCAGGAATTTATCCATCTCCTCTAGGTTTTCTAGTTTATGTGTGTAAAGGTGTTCATAGTAGCCTTGAGTGATCTTTTGTGGTTCTGTGGTGTCAATTGTAATATCTCCCATTTCATTTCTAATTGAGCTTATTTGGATTTCTCTCTTCTAGATTAATATTTGTAATGGTTTATCAATTTTATTTATTTTTTCAAAGAACCAGCTTTTTGTTTCATTTGTCTTTTTTTTTTTTTTTTTTTTTTGAGACGGAGTCTCACTCTGTTGCCTAAGATAGAGTGTAGTGGTGCACTCGGCTCACTGCAAGCTCCGCCTCCTGGGTTCACGCCATTCTCCTGCCTCAGCCTCCCGAGTAGCTGGGATTACAGGCGCCTGCCACCACGCCTGGCTAATTTTTTGTATTTTTTTAGTAGAGATGGGGTTTCACTGTGTTAGCCAGGATGGTCTTGATCTCCTGACCTCATGATCTGCCCACCTTGGCCTCCCAAAGTGCTAGGATTAAAGGCATGAGCCACCGTGCCCGGCCTGTTTCATTTGTCTTTTGTATTTTTGTTTTTTCAGTTGCAATTCCATTTAGTTCTACTCTGATCTTATTTCCTTTATTCTGCTGGGTTTGAGTTTGATTTGTTCTTGTTTCTCTAGTTTATTGAGGTATGACATTAGATTGTCTATTTGTGCTCTTTCAGACTTTTTGATGTAGGCATTTAGGGCTATGAGCTTTCCTCTTAGCATCACCTTTGCTGTATCCCAGAGGTTTTGATAGGTCATGTCACTTGTTGTTCAGTTTGAATAATTTTTTAATTTCCATCTTGATTTTAAATTTGACCCAATCGTCATTCAGAAGCAAGTTATTTAATTTCCATGTATTTACATGGTTTTGAAGGTTCCTTTTGGAGTTGATTTTCAGTTTTATTCCACTGTGGTCTGAGAGACTGCTTGATATAATTTTAATTTTCTTAAATTTATTGAGGTTTGTTTTGTGGCCTATCATATGGTCTATCTTGGAGAAAGTTCCACGTGCTGATGAATAGAATGTATATTCTGCAGTTTTGGGGTAGAATGTTATGTAAACATCTGTTAAGTCCATTTGTTCCAGGGTGTAGTTTAAATCCATTGTTTCTTTGTTGACTTTCTGTCTTGATGACCTGTCTAGTGCTGTAAGTGGAGTATTGAAATCCCCCACTATTAATTGTGCTGTTGTCTATCTCATTTCTTAGGTCTGGTAGTAATTGTCATATAAACTTGGGAGCTCCAGTGTTAAGTGCATATATATTTAGGATTGTGATATTTTCCTATTGGACAAGGCCTTTTGTCATTATATAATATCCCTCTTTGTCTTTTTAAACTGCAGTTAAAGTTTGCTTTGTCTGATATAAAAATAGCTATTCCTCCTTGCTTTTGGTGTCCATTTGCATGGAATGTCTTTTTCCACCCCTTTACCTTAAGTTTATGTGAATCCTTATGTGTTAGGTGGGTCTCTTGCAGGCAGCAAATAGTTTGTTGATGGATTCTTAGCCATTCTGCAATTCTGCATCTTTTAAGTGGAGCATTTAGACTATTTACATTCAATGTTAGTATTGAGATATGAGGTGCTGTTCCATTCATTGTGCTATTTGTTGCCTGTATACCTTGGGTTTTTTTTTTTTTTTTTTTTTAATTGTATTTTTATTGTATAGGTCCTGTGAGATTGATGCTTTAAAGAGGATCTGTTTTGATGTGCTTCCAGGATGTTTTTCAAGATTTAGAGCTCCTTTTAGCAGTTCTTATAGTGCTGGCTTGGTAGTGGTGAATTCACTCAACATTTGTCTGAAAAAAACCATATCTTTCCTTCATTTGTGAAGCTTAGTTTCGCCAGATACAAAATTTTTGGGTGATAATTGTTTTGTTTAAGAAGACTGAAGATAAGGCCCCAGTCCCTTCTAACTTGTAGGGTTTCTTCTGAGAAATCTGCTGTTAATCTGATAGATTTTCCTTTGCAGGTTACCTGGTGCTTTTGCCTCATAGCTCTTAAGATTCTTTCCTTCATTTTAACTTTTGATAACCTGATGACAGTGTGCCTAGGCGATGATCTTTTTGCGATGAATTTCCCAGGTGTTCTTTGAGCTTCTTGTATTTGGATGTCTAGGTCTTTAGCAAGGCTGGGGAAGTTTTCCTCAATTATTCCCCCAAATATGTTTTCCAAACTCTTATATTTCTCTTCTTCCACAAGAATGCCAATTATTCTTAGGTTTGGTTGTTTAACATAATCCCAGACTTCTTGGAGGCTTTGTTCATTTTTTCCTTATTCTTTTTTCTTTGTGTTTGTTGGATTGGATGAATTTGAAAACCTTGTCTTCGAGCTCTAAAGTTCTTTCTTCTGCTTGTTCGATTCTATTGCTGAGACTTTCCAGAGCATTTTGTATTTCTCTAAGTGCATCCATTGTTTCCTGAAGTGTTGATTGTTTTTTATTTATGCTATCTATTTCACTGAAGGTTTCTCCCTTCATTTTTGTTGTTGTTGTTGTTGTTGTTTCTTTGTTTGTTTGGTTTTTCTTTTTTTTTAGTAGAGGTGGGGTTTCACCATGTTGCTCAGGCTGGCCTTGAACTCCTGGCCTCAAGTGATCCACCCACCTCGGCCTCTCAAAGTGCTAGGATTACAGGTATGAGCCACCATTCCTGGCCTCCCTTCATTTCCTCTATCATTTTTTTGATTTCTTTAAATTGGGCTTCACCTTTCTCTGGTGCCTCTTTGATTAGCTTAATAACTGACCTTCTGAATTCTTTTTCAGGTAAATCAGGGATTTCATCTTGGTTTGGATCCATTGCTGGTGAGCTAGTGTGATTTTTTGGCGGGGGCGGTTAAAGAGCCTTGTTTTGTCATATTACCGGAATTGTTTTTCTGATTCCTTCTCATTTGGGTAGGCTATGTCTGAGGGAAGATCTAGGGCTCAAGGCTGCTGTTCAGGTTCATTTGTCCCATGGGGTGTTCCCTTAATGTTGTACTCTCCCCCTTTTCCTAGGGATGTGGCTTCCTGAGAGCCAAGCTATAGTGACTGTTATCTCTCTTCTGGATCTAGCCACCCAGCAAGTCTATCAGGCTCTGGACTGGTACTGGGGGTTGTCTGCACTGAGTCCTATGATGTGAACCATCTGCAGGTCTCTCGAGGCTGTGTGTGTGTGTGTGTGTGTAAAAAAGATATATATATATATTTTGTTTGTTTGTTTGTGTTTTGAGATGGAGTCTTCCTGTGTCGCCAGGCTGGAGTGCAGTGGTACGATCTTGGCTCACTGCAACATCTGCCTCCCGGGTTCAAGTGATTCTCCTGCCTCAGCCTCCTGAGTAGCTGGGATTACAGGCATGTACCACTACGCCCAGCTAATTTTTTCATTTTTAGTAGAGACGGGGTTTCACCGTGTTGTCCAGGATGGTCTCAATCTCTTGACTTCGCGATCTGCCCGTCTTGGCCTCCTAAAGTGCTGGGATTACAGGTGTGAGCCACTGCGCCCAGCCTCTTTTTTTTTTTTTTTTTTTTTTTTTGAGATGGAGTCTCGCACCATTGTTCTGGCTGGAATGCAATGGCGCAATCTCGGCTCACTGCAAACTCTGCCTCCCGGGTTCAAGTGATTCTCCTGCCTCAGCCTCCTGAGTAGCTGGGATTATAGGCGCCCGCCACCATGCCCAGCTAATTTTGTGTATTTTTAGTAGAGATGGGGTTTCACCATGTTGATCAAGCTGGTCTTGAACTCCTGACCTCGTGATCTGCCCGCCTCAGCCTCCCAAAGTGCTGGGATTAGAAGCATGGGCCACCATACCCGGCCGAGGCTGTATATTTTTTTAACAACGGGTTTGTGATCTGAAATTGGCATAAGATTCCTGTTGTCACACATGCAATTAATTCAAAGGTACGGACATGTAACTATTGGATAAGTTTGTTGTCACGTTTATTAATCTGATTTTAAAAGATAGATCTGTTATTTGGGCAAGAATGGAATGAAGCTCAATAAGTGCTCCTTCCTTCCTGTCTTCTTCCCAGAGGGTCTTGCTGTGTGGCCCAGGCTAGAGTGCGGTGGCACAATCATAGCTCATTGCAGCCTCAACTTTCTGGGCTCCAGCAATCCTCCCACCTCAATTTTCTGAGTAGCTGGAACCAGAAGCACAGGCCACCACACCTGGCTAACTTTTTAGTTTTTTTGTAGACAAGGGGTCGCACTGTGTTGCCCAGTTTGGCCTTGAACTCCCGGATTCAAGTGCCCCCCGACACCTTGACCTCCCAAAGTGCTAGAATTAGAGGCCTGAGTCATCGTACCCTGCCGAATAATTTATTTTTAACCAAACTTTTAAATTATTATTACCATTATAGAGTTGCTATTGTCTTCCGCTTTTAAAAGGTAATGGAGGAGAAACTGGAAATTATGCCTCTTGATTAATTCCTATTGCTTCCCATAATCATATAGAAAATCTAAATTGTGCCTTTAAAGTTTTAGGTTTTAAGAGAATACATAAATTTGCTTCAGAGTACCTTATATTTGGGGAAATACTCCCTATCCTGTTCAGACTGGTATGTTCCATCCCTGTCTCAGCCAACACTTTAACTCCTGAAATTTCCTAAATAAAACTTTCTCATAATTCAAAGTCTTTGTTAGATCTTCTCTAAGAGGCCTTAGCAGACTGTCTTNTCAAGTGCCCCCCGACACCTTGACCTCCCAAAGTGCTAGAATTAGAGGCCTGAGTCATCGTACCCTGCCGAATAATTTATTTTTAACCAAACTTTTAAATTATTATTACCATTATAGAGTTGCTATTGTCTTCCGCTTTTAAAAGGTAATGGAGGAGAAACTGGAAATTATGCCTCTTGATTAATTCCTATTGCTTCCCATAATCATATAGAAAAATCTAAATTGTGCCTTTAAAGTTTTAGGTTTTTAAGAGAATACATAAATTTGCTTCAGAGTACCTTATATTTGGGGAAATACTCCCTATCCTGTTCAGACTGGTATGTTCCATCCCTGTCTCAGCCAACACTTTAACTCCTGAAATTTCCTAAATAAAACTTTTCTAAATTCAAAGTTTTTTTTGAATTTTCTTAAAGGGCCTTAGGGACCTTTTTTTTTTTTTTTTTTTTTTTTTTTTGAGACGGAGTTTTGCTCTGCGGCCCAGGCTGGAGTGCTGTGGCCGGCTCTCAGCTCACTGCAAGCTCCGCCTCCCGGGTTCACGCCATTCACCTGTCTCAGCCTCCCGAGTAGCTGGGACTACAGGCGCCCGCCTCGTCGCCCGGCTAGTTTTTTTGTATTTTTTAGTAGAGACGGGGTTTCAGCGTATTAGCCAGGATGGTCTCGATCTCCTGACCTCGTGATCCGCCCGTCTCGGCCTCCCAAAGTGCTGGGATTACAGGCTTGAGCCACCGCGCCCGGCCTGAGACTGTCTTTTCAAACATTTTCATGTATTTACTTCAAAACAGTTGATAATCTATTGCGTTTGTTTTCTGTCTTATCTCTAGTAGATGGTAAATCTTCCTCATTTTGTAATCTTTAATACAGTTCCAAGTTTATTTGGTGGAATGTCAAGATTGTTCATTGTAAATTTGTGGCCAGTGAACAGTGGCACATATTTGTATTTATGCGTGTGTGCTTACACTATCTGTAGTGCAGCACAATTTTTAGTTAGTAGCAGAAAAACACTAACCCTGATGTACCCAAAATTTCGTGTTTGAGGGAAAAAATTTAGATGGCTCAGAACTGTCGCACATGTGATATAGCAGGAAAGCAAGCGAGATAGAGCGCCATGTGGATACAGCTTCACTTTAATCCGAGACATTTGCGAGTTGCTGGACTTAGGTGATTCTTCATCCAGAGGACACCCGTAGGGGCTGGATTAATTTCTAAGACTGGGAATCCCAACCTACTTTAGTAGATAATCCTAGGAGGCCTTTCAAAGTGCTGGGGGTTGGGGGACTGTTCCTACTTAACTAAGCCAATGTGGCAACTGCACCCTGTTCTTCAGAAGTCTTTTTGGATCATCTCAGATGCAGAAATCCTCTCTTACCTCTCTGATACACTTTTGGTTGTTTTTAAGTGACAGCATCTTGCTGTGTCACCCAGTCCTCCCACCTTAGCCTCCCAAGTAGCTAGGAGTACAGGTGCACACCACCACACCCATCTAATTAAAAAAAAAAAAATTGAGGGCTGGGCCCAGTGGCTCATGCCTATAATCCCAGCACCTTGGGAGGCCAAGGTGGGCAGATTGTTTGAGGTCAGGAGTTTGAGACCAGCCTGGCCAACATGGTGAAACCCTGTCTCTACTAAAAACACACAAAAAAGCTAGCCAGGCGTGGTGACACAAACCTGTCATCCCAGCTACTCAGGAGGCTGAGGCATGAGAATCACTTGAACCCGGGAGGCAGAGGTTGCAGTGAGCCGAGATCGTGCAACTGCACTCCAGCCTGGGAGACAGAGTGAGACTCCATCTCAAAAAAAAATTAAAATTTTGTAGCAAGAGTCTATGTTGCCCAGGCTGATCTCAAACTCCTGGCCTCAAGCAGTCCTCCCACCTTGGCCTCCCAAGGTGCTGAGATTATAGGCATGAGCCACTGTGCCTGGTCTGGTACACTCTTTATCCAGCATAAATGGGGGTATTTTAACATCATCTATGCAGTCTATCAGTTTTTTTCTACACAGGCGATACAGAGACCAGTGGTAGAGTTATGATGAACAATAGCATCCAAGATTCAGAAGCAGCATATTACTTCAAGCAGCTTACCCAAACCACATATACAAAAGAGCAGTCATGACTTCAGAGAAGAAAAAAAAAATCCAGATTTAGATCTAGTCCTACAATAACCTAGAC
Source organism: Rhinopithecus bieti (assembly GCF_001698545.2). Classification (NCBI taxonomy): domain Eukaryota; kingdom Metazoa; phylum Chordata; class Mammalia; order Primates; family Cercopithecidae; genus Rhinopithecus; species Rhinopithecus bieti. The sequence goes on along the minus strand of NW_016807465.1, from coordinate 472,631 downwards.
CCCATCTCCATCTCTAGACTCTGCCTCTCCCTCAGTACTCTCAGGTCACGTTTGCCTGTTTGTCTTCTAGGATGCCTACAGGACTGCCTGCTTCGAGTTCTTTACATTTGTTCTCTCTGCTGAACACTCATAGCACAAATATCCTTAGAGAGACCTTCCATGTCCACCCCTATACAAATAATCTCCACCCCATTTCCCAAGTCAGTCTATATCACGTTACCCTATGTTATTTCTTCTACTGCATTATCACTATCTAAAATTCCTATTTACAAATTGTCTCTCTACTAGGATATGATACATGGATATGATACATGAGGTCAGGGGACTTCATCTGTATTTTTCTCAGCTGAATCCCCGGTGTATAGCATAGTATCTGGATCAAAATAGATGATAAATTTGTGAATGGATTGATTCACCTGAATTATTTCAGCACAAACTAAATTGTAGTAATCACACAGTTGGTTTTTAATAATTATTCATATTTAAGAACATACCCTCATCTTCAAAGAAATTATCAAATACAATTTTTTTTTGTTGTTTTACTAACTCATTTAGGAACTGTTTTCTGGAAAATAAGTTTATGCTAGATTAATTTTCAAGGCTGAATATTTTCTTCAAATGAAATAAATACAAACACATTTCTATATACACAGCATTTTATTAAATATACTCTGTGAGAAAAGAACACCCTAAAAGTGCCAGATTTCATGTAAATCCAATAACTTAGTAAATACAATGGTGAAAAAAAAAATTCAGAGGGAAACAATTTAAATAATCTTATAAAAGAGCAAGAACATATCTTAATCTTCATATAAGAAAACAATCATCAAAATATAAAAGGGAAAGAAATCTCTTTTGTAGAAGAATATATTTCAAAATTCCACCTGATCGTTTCATTTAAAAAATTCTATTCTAAACACATGGGCAGTCTCACTCTTACCAACATATATGTTTAAATCAATGGTAGAAGGGGAATTTAGAATACTCATTCACACTGGAATAAAGTGACATTTTTGTTGCACAACAGTATTGCTCACTGCACTAAGAATGGAAGATGGAGGAAGTAGATTTCTGGCTTCAATTGTTAGCAGCAGAAATGGATTAATGCTAAAAATTTAGGAAAAAAATAGGGCCAAGCTGTAGCGATTTCCAAGTAACACAAACATTAACCAAACACTGCCAATTTGTAATGGGCTATGAAAAAACAAATGAAAATACTCTACATTAATATAGCTTTCTGTTACTTTCTATTAAAGATATTCAGTGGGCATGTTCTAAATTATATAGGGCTTCTATAGAGACCTAAACTAGCAAGTATAATATGAAGCTAACAGGATAGTGTCAACGTATCTTGGGATGTTCTAGCCAATGTTTGGCTACAAGTATTTGGAAGGGGTCAAATAACTATATGCACATTCAAAATGAATACTTATAAAAAGAAATCTTAATGTATCCAATATCCACAAATTGAAAAGTGTTACACATGTTGTGGGGGAAAAATACTGATGGTTGGCTGAATGACCAATTATACATACCACTTCTGAAAAGCTGGGTGATACAGGTGCAAAAAAATATATATGCACACATGTATCTCTAATAACATCCTACCAACATATATATGTTGCATGACATAGTTAAAGCTGTATTACCAAACTAGGATATGTAAGGTATCAATGTAGTTAAAATTAAATTTTAATTAAAAAGCTGCTGCTACTTAAACAAGAGAGTGAACTTTGGGGCTTATTCAAGAATTAGTTCTCATATATAAAAAGTTTGATATTAATAAACAATTCTTGTCACCAGAACATTTTAGACAGTATAGAAACTTACAGAAAAGTGTTTTTGGACCACTTTAAATAGTTGGAGGAAGCAAATAAAAAGATTAAACTGGATTATGAGTATGAATGCATTTATGATCAAAATTAACACACAAAAAAATCAAAACACATTTCACAGCAGAACCTGCAAAAACTTTTGTATTCATCTTTTCTGAACCATAAAAAAGAATTAGTCTTAATATGACTTTTAAGCAACAAAAATAATTTAATCATGAAGTATCAGCTTGATTATGAATATATTTTATTATCTTTAGCAGTTGGTAAATTAACTGTGTTATCCAAAAAGGCTGACCAGCTCTACCTAGTATGAACAGGAATATTGAATTCATTAATGAATATATAACTATTTTGAACATACAAATAATCTCTGGTTTTACACACCCACTACATTTCAGTATCCTGTAAACTGTGAAGCATACAATATGTTAAATGTGGCAGAAAATCATATGAAATAATTATTTTATTCTGTTCAGTCCTTTTCCCATTAAGCATGCAAACACCGTCATAACCATCTTTGGTTTTACTTCTACGAGGTCATCAGGTAATGCATATATCCGGGCACCGATCTTCCGAGCAACTGAAATGGCATATCTTGAAGAGACAAGAAAAATATCTTGGTGTTATCCACTGTGTTTTCACTTAACATATTTTAACAAAAGAGTGAAATATTGTGACAAGATTAGTTTTACGAAAAGGTTAAGTTTGTGAGTCTTAAATCATATTCCCCATACAAGTTATATTTAAAAATATGAATTTTAAGGGCATAGTAACCTTTCCTATAAGGATTTTAGAGAATTAAAGGGCCACTGTGTTCTAATATAAACCATAAAGGCTTACTTAGCATTGTTCAGCTTGTCCTCATCAGATAAGTTTTCTCTCCTGATCATTTCTTGACGAACTGCATTTGGTGCAATGGCATCTATTAAATCTAGAACAGGTAAACTTGTGCTTATAGATTTATCCTAGAAAACAAAGCATAGATGAACATTCATAACTTTCTGACCTTTAATTTTCATTATTTTCAGACTCTTCTGATCATATAACTGAAGGCAATCTATAAATTCTTTGTACCTAACCTAACGTTCAGCTTTTCTGCAACCAGCACACATAAATAAACCATTTAAAATATACTTTTCCTTAAGTCTTTACATAGAGTTGTCAGCATACCTGAATAAGGTTTGTGGACATGATAGCTCCTAAGTATGCTAACTATAGTTTCTATTCTGTAAAAAATACACATCTTTTGAAAGGGAGTAGATGAATTTTAATTAACAATTTTAAATTCTACTCATATATTTCTTAGACCATAAATCCCAAAGCCTTCCCTTAATATTTTCGGAAAGAAAATGAAATAGCGAAAGGGAACATTTACAAAGATATTGTTCTTGTTGTTTTACATGTTTTAGTTTATTTAATCCACCTTTTAAACCCTAGCATATTGATAGTAAAGGAATTCTTTTTTAAAAAAAAAGATAAAGTTCCTAAGATAGCTCAAATGACTTGTTTACACAACCAGTAAATACAGAACTGGTATTTGAACCCATGACAGTCTGACTCTAAAATGCCCAAGAGTCTCTCCATTTTGAAGTTACCACCAAGGCAAACTAAAAATGGACAACTAAATTGTAGTGAATAGTGCATTGCAGATGAAATCAGACATCCTGGTCTGAACTGATTTTTACCACTTATTAGTACTTGAACAAATTATTTGTTCTCTCTCTCAGCCTGAGTAGTGGCCACCACTGCTTGCCTACCTGGAATCGACCCACTCTTTACTTCTTCTATACAAATAGAACCCATATGTTTGCTCTATATCCATACCTCCTTCACATAGACATCAGCTTCAAGGAAAGCTGACATTCACAGTTCCAGGAGTGAATCTAAATTAACCTAGGTCAAGCATTCTCAATGCAGGCAGAGTGGTAACCTTTTTTATGTATAAAGCATACAGTGCATGAACAGGTATACAGTGTATCTCTGCATTAAAATTTCATGGGAGAGAGACAAAAAGGGAAAAAATGTCTAAAAATATTCCTTAGAGGATAATTTTCTTTTAAGGTTTCAAAACACTGGTCTAAGCCAAATAGAGGAATCCTATTCTATTACCACAGTGATTTAATTTGGGCCTATGTTATGGAAAGCCAGCAACCCGTCCTCCTGGATGTGAATGGCAGATGAAACCTCTGTCACAAGCAGCAACTATCCTATGATCAAAAGGAAAACCAGCTTTAGGGTGAAGCTGGCACATTAGATGGCAAAGCAGAGATGGGGAAAAAAAAATCGAGTTCCGAATGACATTCTTCAATTATTGGTTCAACCAATCCAGAAGTCTACCCTACCTCTGGATTACTGTTATTGTGGTCAATACCTTTCCTTTCAGTTTAAACCACTTGAAATTGGGTTTCTGTTACTTGAAGCCAGAGCACCCTTTCCTAATCTCTAAAGTAGAATGTCATAGGATTCTTAGGAATACTGAGGTGGTATAGGTGAAAGCATCTAGTATAGGCTCTAGCCAAATGCCAGTTCTTAATCAATATCTAATAAAACAATTTGAAGCCATGTGAAGAAGAGTAACAGGCTTCTTTGAACCACGATCAGCCACTTCATTTATTACTTTTTTTTGACACGGAGTCTCACTCTGTTGCCTGGGCTGGAGTGCAGTGGCGTGATTTTGGCTCACTACAAGCTCTGCCTCCGTGTTCTGGCCATTCTCCTGCCTCAGCCTCCTGAGTAGCTGGGACTACAGGCGCCCGCCACCATGCCTGGCTAATTTTTTTTTTGGATGGTCTCAATCTCCTGACCTCGTGATCCACCTACCTTGGCCTCCCAAAGTGCTGGGATTATAGACGTGAGGCACTGTGCCCAGCCTCATTTATTAATTTTACAAAAATGTATATTCTTACTAGGAATGTTCATTTTATGATACAGATCTTTGGGCAGGGGTAATATTCTTATTAGGAATATACATTTTATGATACAGATCTTTGGGCAGGGGTAGGGGTAAAAATAATTAGGTCCTTTAAGTCTATCTGATGCTGGTAATCTGGATCTGCTTTTCGCATCTTCTCTGTTTCTGAGAAATTATCATACCTGTTTGCTCAATATATAGTCTGCAGACCACCTACATGAAAATTATGTAGGGTACTTGTTAAAAGTGCAAATCTAGCTCCACTCAAACTAATGTCAGGTTATCTATGAATGAGGCTGGGAATCTACATTTTTAATAAGCTCTCTAGATGACTCTAAATGTGTACTGTATTATACTTTCTAAAAATAATATTTATTTCATTCTAGAATACATTTTAATTTCTATGGGCTTATCTTTCATATACTTAATTTTTTAAAAGACAAGTGACTTAATTGTGCTATAATTTGATTCCTTATTTATTTGTGTTATTTTAAATATTTCATTTAGATTTAGGAAACAAGTTATTTTTCCCACCCATTTTCTTATGAGTTACTTTGGGTAAAGCTTCTACTGAGTTGAATGAAAAATTTAAGTTTCTAAAGATTGTATCAGCGCTCTTATCTTCTTGTTTTTGATAAAATAGCCCTGTCTTCCAAATCCTCTAATTCGTACATTGTCAGCGAAAGACATTTTACTTTTGCAAAGGGAAAGGGGTTACAGTGAAAACCCTTAGGTTAGTATATAAATACATTTCCATTATTTTCCTTTTATTTCCTTAAGTTAATCATAAAGAAGTGGCCTCAGCAAAAGAATTTCATTATCTTAATCTATAATTACCTAGAGCTTGATTTTCAAGATAATGATTTTTCCTTTTATTTGATACATATTAGAACATTTCATTCCACTGCTGTTTCTGTCATTTTATTTATTTATTTATTTTGAGACGGAGTCTTGCTCTGTCGTCCAGGCTGGAGTGCAGTGGCCGGATCTCAGCTCACTGCAAGCTCCGCCTCCCGGGCTCACGCCATTCTCCTGCCTCAGCCTCCCGAGTAGCTGGGACTACAGGCGCCCGCCACCTCGCCCGGCTAGTTTTTTGTATTTTTTAGTAGAGACGGGGTTTCACCGTGTTAGCCAGGATGGTCTCGATCTCCTGACCTCGTGATCCACCCGTCTCGGCCTCCCAAAGTACTGGGATTACAGGCTTGAGCCACCGCGCCCGGCCCCTCTGTCATTTTAAAAACTAAAAGTGGAAAGGCCGGGCATGGTGGTTCACACCTGTAATCCCAACACTTTGGGAGGCCAAGGCAGGCAGATCATGAGGTAAGGAGATTGAGACCATTCTGGCTAACACAGTGAAACCCCATCTCTACTAAAAATACAAAAAAATTAGTTGGGCGTGGTGGCAGGTGCCTGTAGTCCCAGCTACTCAGGAGGCTGAGGCAGGAGAATTGCCTGACCCTGGGAGGCGGAGGTTGAAGTGAGCTGAGATTGCGCCACTGCACTCCAGCCTGGGCAACAGAGCAAGACTCCATCTCAAAAAAATTAAATAAATAAATAAATAAATGTAGAAGAACAGTGATGTGGCCACCAGACTTCCCTAAAAGGCTCAGCAGACTCCCCTGCCCCACCACATATGATGCCCTTTATATATTAGCAATGCCAACAGTGTGGTATTTATGTGCCCTTAATATGTGCTAGGTACTGTTAAGCTCTTTACATTTTGTTATGTAGTTTAACAACAATCTTAGTAGATAGGGATTATTAATTTCCCCATTTTAGATATGGGGAAACTGAAGAATAGAGAAATTAATAACTTGCCCATGGTCACACAGATACTAAATGCTGAGCCAGTAGTTTATTCATCAGTAGATGTAGCCCTGCTGTTAGTATAAACTGCTAAGGTTTCTGTAAAACAGATGCCCTTCTCATGTGGTCCCACACTCCCCCCTTAGCTAATTTATATAGTATTGCTGACACCCCATACTGTGATTCTTGTTTTCTTATTTGCCACCTTCCCTGAATAGTGAGCTCTTTGAGGGCACTATGTAGCCACAGCGACTAGCAAGGCAGCTGACACAGGGCAAGCTTTGAATATTTATGTAATAAATGAGCAGTATGTTACACAGCTAATCAGTAGCTCAGCCAAGAGTCAACCCAGGACCATAAAACTCCAAAGCTTGGCTTTCCACTTGTGCGTAGACAGACCTGGATATGAAACCCAGCTGTTCTGCTTAAAAGTTGTATGACAGTAGACAGTTGCTTAACTTCTCTAATGCTCACTTTTTGCTCAGAGTGTTTAATTAAAAGAAACAATGTGTAAAGTGCTTAACACAGTGACACAAAGGACTCAATAAATGGTAATTATGATTATTATTTGCTGATATATCACCTTCTCTATCTTCTTAGCAAGGGAAATTTTTTTTGTGGCTAAAAGGGTAAATTTGTCTTTTCTGAAATTCCTAGTTATAGTGCTACCTTGATTATAATTAAAATGTTTTTTCTGCTAGTAACCACTTAATATAGCCTTCAAACATAATGCCTTCTGTAGTTGGAAAAAAGCCTCCCTCACCTCAACTATGTTTTAGCATTCACTGCCTCATTTCTTCACTATTTGCACTCTCTTTAAAGATTTTATCATTAAGCATATGCAAAATGCCAAGCACTTTTGCGATGTTTCTGCCACCTCAGTTCTAAGCAGAGCCAAACTCTCAAGTCGGCTGTTGTCTATGGTTGCTCTCCCTTAAAAGGTTTATGCACTCCCATTTCTCAACTCTTTTATTCAACTGATCACCAAGTCTGTCTTTCCAGTTTTAATATCTCCTTTCACCACCCCCATTTTCCTAAAATTACCTCAAATTCAAGCCTAAAACTGAATTCATCACCTTTTCCAGGAAGCAGCTGTACCTCATGACATCCCCATTTCTATTAGTGTTATCTGTTTTCCAGTTACCCGTACCCAAAACATCAAGAGTTTTGGCTCTTCCCTCCCCTCTTCTTCCCCAAATCAGGAAGCCAAATCCTAGTTCTTCTTTTGCAATAACTTATAGCTTTCTAATCTTACCATTTCCATTCCCAGCCCCAACCCCCTTATTACTTCACACCTTGAGTACTGCCTTGGATTCTTCTGCACTGTCCTTGCAGTTACACTATTCTCCCTCCCCTGTTCACCACATTCAGATTAGTATTCCTAAAATAATTGCCTTTCTTATTACCCCCTTTACTCAATATCCTTTATTTAGGCCAAAATCCTCCACAATCTTGACCCAATTTATGTCTTGCACAGCATCCCTTAGGAACCATCCTATTTCTCCTAACTTTCTGAGACATGCCTTTATTCAAGACGGACCCTTCTAAGTTTGTTATCCCCCTTTCTCTCCACCAATTCAAATCCTCCCGCCATCTATGATGTTCAAATCCAGCTGTCTTTATCGGCTCTTCACTGACCATTCAATTGGAAATGATCACACTTTTCATCCACAATATTAGTTGTATTACTTGAATTTTGTCATTCACTGTATAGTATTGTTACCCTCTCAGTTATACAATCTTTGTCTTTAAAATAAATGGTGAACACTCTGAGGGCCAAATTAATTTCCTATACTTTATACCCTTTTCTTTACTTAGAAAAGTTACTTAATAGGAGCTCAATAAATATTAATTTGCTCCTAAATATTTTCTATTGTATTAGCTATATACATGCTTAATATTTTCTATAAATTAATGTGCAAATGCATATAATTTCAACATAACAATTTTAAAGAATAACTGCCAATTAGAGAATTTTATGATACAATGCCCATTGCTATTTTATATTTTGTGTTCTATGTCTAAAACACAGAGAGACAAATAATGGATTGAAAATTACTTCAAAAAAAAAAAAAAAAAAGAAGAAAAAAAAACTCAGTGTCATTAGTTTCTTCCAAGATAAAAAAGGAAAAGAAAAAAAAAAAAAGCTGTTGAACTAGGACTCAGGCGACATCTCTACCAGTATCCAGCTGTCCTGTTAAAACCGCCTTGGGCCTCAGTTTTTGGTAAACATGAGAAGATTGAATTGATAAATTTCTGACATTTCTTTCACTTTGTAATGTTGTTAAGCATATAGAGCAAAGGCAAAGAGAGAAATAAAAATGGGTAGATATCTCTTAGGATAGCTTAGTGTTTCATCTCTTTGTACTTTATTTCAGTAAAAAAACAAATTGATTGCAGTTTTTCATACATAATAAAATCACAAACACAAGGCTCACTGAATGAACATGTACAAGCAGACATGCTTGTTTGTAGCTAACATCGGCTTGCATGCAAAAGCAAAACACAATGGAAATGCATGAAAATTAGTAGGTACGTATGTACACATTACATTTTGAGTGCTTTATGAATCATCCACAAATGCTCGGAAGTGAGTGTTAAGTGCCATTATGAAGCCAGATGACAAGATTTTTTTTCCTACCAGTTTTCTCAATTCCCACTTGAATCGGTTTGGCTGGCTCTGTTATGCCTTGGAAATGATGTCAATACAATTCTGAGACTGCTGCTAGGGAGCACAAAACATTATAGGTCCTATTTAAACAATGGCTTCTTATCTTTTTCATTTGATAACTGGATTTTTTTTTGGCTCTATTCTGTTTATTTTTTAAGATTAGATTACCAGAGTCAGATAATATTAACCTGCATTTATACTTAACTGGACAACCAATCAAAAATTTAGTAATTCAAACTGAATATTTCAAGTTTACACATGCCAAATAATTAGTATGCCTAAACTCATAAATCATGTTTCTGACATACAACATTAATATAATTCTAAGCCAAACCAATGTAATTTCCAATAAAAATTCGTTTCTGGCCAGGCGCGGTGGCTCACGCCTGTAATCCCAGCACTTTGGGAAGCCAAGGTGGGCAGATCACAAGGTCAGGAGATCGAGACCATCCTGGCTAACACGGTGAAACCCTGTCTCTACTAAAAACACACACAAAAAAATTAACCGGGCGTGATGGCGGGCGCCTGTAGTCCCAGCTACTTGGGAGGCTGAGGCAGAATGATGTGACCCGGGAGGCAGAGCTTACAGTGAGCCGAGATCGTGCCACTGCACTCCAGCCTGGGTGACAGAGCGAGACTCCGTCTCAAAACAGAAAAAAATTCCTTCCTATACCAATGAAAAAAAAAATTTAAGACTCTTGCTTACCTTGAAGCTGGAAATAGAAGTCTTTTTGTTTGCACGTTTAAGAGTCTGATTGACCCATTTAATAATAATTTCATCATTTACTTTTTCACCCTCTCCAAGATCTGACAACACATTCAATGTGTACCTGCAACAGAAAAGATATATATTTGAGACTGAAAAGGGTAAAATTTGCTTTAATTTATATCAATGCTTAGATAAATACTTAAGGAATAGTTTAGTTCTAATAAATATTTCTAATTTTAGTCTGGCATTTGCACCCAGTTACATTCCAAAGTTACAAACCTCATTAATCAGAAACAAAAACTACTACATGGTAGTTTTAAAACTTAAAGCAATTCCTTATGAAGCCATTTTTAAGAGGCATTAATAAAAGTGATAGTGTTTCTGGATATTGACCCATTTTAAATAAAATATAATTTTAAAAAACCATAATCAACAGTAAATCCTTTAAAAATTAAAATATTTTACATTGTATATTTCTTCTGTGTTCATTATTGTTCAAACATAGCTAAAAGTTTAGTTCAGATTACTTGTTGGAGGAAACAGGCAGTGTTGGTACCAACATATCAGCCTTTACCTTCTCATCAGCTGCCATACCAATGCCAGGGTAAGTGTTGAATTCCCTTCATTTAGGTCCTGCCCAGCAATGCCAACCAAGGAGAATTTGGCCTTGTTCTTCCCAAGTTCCACTGCATAGTTACAGTTTTCAATCTATAAATAAGTAAAAGTTTGGGTATAAAACAGATTTTTAAAAACATATCTCCTAAATACGCCAGCCTAGTTCAGCCATCTGAAAAACAGTTATGATGACATCTTAAATTTATATGACCAATTTCATAATAATAACCCAGGGAAAGCAAGGACATAATTATTTCCATTTTATAGTTGAAGATATTAAAGCACTGAGTGGGTTAACCTAAATAGAGGAACAACTGGCTGGAAAGTTTTAAGATCCCCTCCTATTCTAAAAGTCTCGACTATCCAGGCCGGGCGTGGTCGCTCATGCCTGTAATCCTAGCACTTTGGGAGGCCGAGGCAAGTGGATCACCTGAGGTCAAGAGTTCGAGACCAGCCTGGCCAACATGAAACCTCATCTCTACTAAAAATACAAAAATTAGCCAGGCGTGGTGGTGGGTGCCTGTAATTCCAGCTACTCAGGAGGCTGAGGCAGGAGAATCACTTGAACCTGGGAGGTGGAGGTTGCAGTGAGCCAAGATCGCGCCATTGCCTTCCAGCCTGGGCAACAGAGCAAAAACTCCGTCTCAAAAAAAAAAAAAATTCTTGACTATCCAAGATGAAATAGCTTACTAGTGGTACATCTGTGACTAAAAACCAAGGTTTCCTGCTTTCCTTTAATAGAAGTAATAGATGATGTTTTGATTTAAATTTTTAAAAAAGAGAAGAAAGTAACTGTTTTATTAAGAATCTAACTTCATCTTCAATATTCTTTACCCAGATCTTACTCATCCTCTGAAATTCAGCTTTTGGTCCCTTTCTTCAATAAAGGCTTAACCTTAACTGTACCAGCTAATAATGATCTATCCTTTGCTTGAACTCCTAAGAATGCTTATTTTGTAATGCTTATGCACCATCTTCTACTTATACTTAGCCTTTTATGTGTTTCCTTTCAACAACTATAGTATAAGCTTGTTCTAAAGGACAAAAATTTTTTCATGCACCAATCTATCCACTTCCAGCACAATGCCCTGCCTAAAGTAAGAATCTGATACATAAACACCTAATAAATTGTTTACCCTCCCCAACCACACACACATACTTCTTTCCAGTGATATAAGTCCAGCTGGGTCCTTTCTCTAATACTTTTTTTGTCTATCCTGGAGTCAATAGGGTTTTTTATCTCCATCATCTAGTGCTGTGTTTCTTACATCAGAACTTATAAATTCTTATGTATCTGAGTCTTTTTGCTCCAGTGAAATTATAAGCTCTCATAATCTTATCACCAGTAGGAACAAAAGTGCTTACATTAAGTACTTTTGGAATAAACATTTAAAAGGAGAACACTATTTTCTTTTTTTTTCTCTCTCTTTTTTTTTTTTTGAGACGGAGTCTCGCTCTGTCACCCAGGCTGAAGTGCAGTGGCCGGATCTCAGCTCACTGCAAGCTCCACCTCCCGGGTTTATGCCATTCTCCTGCCTCAACCTCCGGAGTAGCTGGGACTACAGGCGCCCGCCACCTCACCCGGCTAGTTTTTTTTTTTGTATTTTTTAGTAGAGACGGGGTTTCACCGTGTTAGCCAGGATGGTCTCGATCTCCTGACCTTGTGATCCGCCCGTCTCGGCCTCCCTAAGTGCTGGGATTACAGGCTTGAGCCGTAATTTTCTTCCAAAAGTTAGTTAAGGCACCATTACAAAACAGTCTAACCTGAGGTACATAGATACATTTTTCCCAATAGTAAGAAAATATTTCCAGGAAATGTGAGACAGCTAATAAAAGAATTTGTACAAATATATGGTTATTGTTCTTTAAAAAAGAGAATCCAAATTCCCAAAGTTCAATTTACTACAAATAAAAATGGAAGATCTTTGAGCCTGCTATAACATCTGCCTGGCTCACTTCACAAATTAAATACAATGTTTGATATGTATTCATTTTTTTAAAATCCAAGGAGAAGCTGGGTGTGGTGGCATGCCAGTAGTCCCAGCTACTTAGGTTGAGGCAGGAGGATCACTTAAGGGCAGGAGTTCAAGGCTGTAGTGTGCTATAATCACGTCTGTGAATAGCATGCACTCCAGCCTGGGCACCATAGTGAAACCCTATTTCTAAAAAAATTTTAAGGAGTTTTTAATGCAGAGATAATATTCCAAAAAGTTGTTTGGAATCATATTAAATTATAGGCTTAGACTGCTTAAAAGAAATATATGCTATAAGAATGTCAATTTTAAAAAACGGAATAGATTCCTAATTTATGGAAAATAACATTAACACTTGAATTACTTAACACTGTGTACAGAAGAGTAAAAAGCCAGCATATTTACCATGGACACCCAATTCAGTGGGAGAATTTTATAGCAAACTGCAGTAATCACATGTGTTTCAATGAAGAGCCATCTGCTTTACAGTTATAGCAAAGTTCCTAAGGGAAATGATGGCGAGAAAGGAGTTCAGGTTGCTAGTATAGAGGCCTAAGAACATATTGATATGGCCAGCATTGAAAGAGAAACTGGAAACAGGTGCTAACATAAGGGAAAGCATATATTCTATTTATTGGCAATAGTTGGTTCCAAATTTGGCAGAACACTTCTAAGAGATCTAGAGAGGTACCAAACTAGAGAAAGAATAAGAAATTCGGTTCTTAGAGGTAATCCATGTGTATGGTAGTACAGGTTGAGTATCCCTAATCTGAAAATCCAAAAATCCAAAATACTCCAAACTCTAATACTTTTTGAGCACCAACACAATACTCAAAAGAAAAGCTCATAGGAGCATTTCAGATTTTCAGCTTAAGGATGTTCAACCAGTATACTGCAAATATTCCAATATCTGAAATACATCTGGTCCCAAGTATTTTGGATAAGGGATGCTCAGCCTGTACTTAAAACCCTAAAAACAGATCTGCTCCCTGAGGATGTAAATATAGAAGTTAAGACCTTTGGGCCAAGAACCAGGCCTTGGAAATACTGAGTTGTCAGGCTAAAAGATGAAGAACCTATGAAAGGTAAGAATGAGCACAAAGAAAGCAAGAAAAACTTGGAGTGCAGTCTCACAGGGTTAACGGAAGAAATGATTACTATATTAGTTCTGTTTTCACGCTGCTGATAAAAGACATATCCAAGACTGGGAAGAAAAAGAGGTTTAAGTGGACTTACAGTTCCACATGGCTGGGAAGGCCTCAGAATCATGGTGGGAAGCAAAAGGCTCTATTTACATGGCGGCAGCAAGAGAAAATGAGGAAGATGCAAAAGCAGAAACCCCTGATAAAACCATCAGATCTCCTAATTCGTATTCACTACCATGAGAACAGTATGGGGGAACTGCCCCCATGATTCAGATTGTCTCCCACTGGGTCCCTCCCACAACACATGGAAATATGGGAGTACAATTCAAGATGAGATTTGGGTGGGGACACAGCCAAACCATATCAACTACCAAGTACTTTAAATGCTTTGGACAAAAATGAAGCTTAGATCATTTGGACAATGAGAAGAGTTACATAATGGGACACAAGGGTTCAAGTGAAAATAAATACTTAAAGAAGAAGGCCAGGCATGGTGGCTCACGCCTGTAATCCCAGCACTTTGGGAGGCTGAGGCAGGTAGATCACGAGGTCAGGAGATCAAGACCATCCTGGCTAACACGGTGAAACCTCGTCTCTACTAAAAATACAAAAAAATTAGCCGGCATGGTGTTGGGCGCCTGTAGTCCCAGCTACTGGAGGCTGAGGCAGGAGAATGGCATGAACCTGGGAGGCGGAGCTTGCAGTTAGCCGAGATCACGCCACTGCATTCCAGCCTGGGCAACAGAGCAAGACTCTGTCTCAAAAATAATAATAATAATGAAGAAAGCCTATTTTAATGGTGCAGCTTTAAGAACTTTGTAACCGAAGGAAAGTGACATCTATTGATTATTGTCCAAATTCCATAAAATAATTCCATAAAGTAATTCCCTGTGATACTGTGTCATGAAAGTACTGCTTCTTCATTTTTTAAACATCTTGAATTTACTTCAGGCTTTATGTTTCATTCTATACTTGTGGAAAAGTATTCTGTATATGATTCATTTGTGACATATGTATTTATTTGTAGTTCACATTAAAATTCCAGGTATAATGAATGGTTAATTTCTGTTTTCCTGTTACATTTTGCATTCAGAATTTTGGAGAAAAAAACTTACATGAAATTAGTCAATAAAATTTTCTGAATTCTACTCCCATTAAAAGAATTCTATGCAAATCAAATGAAATTAAAATGCAGGCAGTCCAATGACTAGAAATGCTGAAAATATAACTCTTTATAATTATACCAACATTTAACTACTTTTAATATTATGATATATTTCCCTTTAAAGGTCTTTTAAATTTTTTTCTTTAAAATTACAGTGTCTATAAATACATTTTCATTCTATAGACGTGAAAAACCCAAAGTCCCTTTTGAATGCATCTCTGTGTGCGTTATGTATTTTAAACAAATTAGATTCATATTATGTATATATATAATTTTGTGTCCTGCTCATTTCCATACCACTATTACTAAAACACTATTTTTTTCTTTGTTTGATTATACTTTAAGTTCTGGTATACACGTGCAGAACATGCAGGATTATTACATAGGTATACATATGCCATGGTGGTTTGCTGCACCCATCAACCCGTCATCTAGGTTTTTTTTTTTTTTTCTCGAGATGGAGTTTCGCTCTGTTACCCAGGCTGGAGTGCAATGGCACATCTCGGCTCACTGCAACCTCCGCCGTTTCAAGCCATTCTCCTACCTCAGCCTCCCAAGTAGCTGGGATTCCAGGTGCCTGCTACTATGCCCAGCTAATTTTTTGTATTTTTAGTAGAGACGGGCTTTCACTATGTTGGCCAGGCTGGCCTCGAACTCCTGACCTCGTGATCCACCTGCCTCAGCCTCCCAAAATGATGGGATTACAGGTGTGAGCCACTGCGTCCGGCCCCCATCATCTAGGTTTTAAGCCCCGCATTCATTAGGTATTTGTCCTAATGCTCTCCCTCCCCTTTCCCCTCACCCCCGACAGGCCTGGGTGTGTGATGTTCCGCTACCTGTGTCCCTGTGTCCTGACTGTTCAACACCCATTTATGAGTGAGAACATGCAGTGTTTGGTTTTCTGTTCCTGTCAAACACTATTTTTAATGGCACATTTTACTTCATCTTATGGGTGTGTCAATTATATTAACCCTTTATTGAACAACTGGGTTGTTTTCTTTGTGCTGTATAAACACTGCTATGATTAGCATTTTGCCACACAACTTTGTGTCTTTCTGATTTTTTCATCAGGATAGGTGGAAAAAGGTGAAATTAGGTCAAAGAATTTTTTGGAAGATTCATATGTATTGCCAAACTGGTTTTAGAAAGATTATACAAATGAATACTTCCTCTAACATTGGATGCAGTTCAATAGTTTCTTGTTTTAAATTGCATTTCTTTATTCTGGGTGAAAAGCTTTTCGTATGTTTACTATTCATCATTATTTTTCTATGAATTGTTCACTTATGTGTCGTTCCCATTTTGCTATTACTATTTCAGTAGCTCTTCAGCTTTCTTCCCTAGAAATCATAATATTCACTTTTGTTTACCATGTACCATATTGTAGTTGTTTGCACACATATTTCCCTAATTTATTTAGGCTTTCCTGAGGACCAACTCCATGCTTTATACTTTTTGTTATATCCTGCATAACACTGTACAGGTATTAGGTAATTGATAAATATCTGTTGAATAAATGAGTGGATAACCGATAAAAATTCAGCAAGTTATACCAATTGTAAAATAAAAATAAATTTACAGTACATCTCAAAGAACACTAAGTACTATGACTTGATAAAGATGAAAACAGTTATATAAAGTGTCTGACTACATGGATTGCCTTCATCTTTGCATTTATTAAAGCAAACTTGTAAAAAGGCTATTAAGCTTAACACATTTTGGTCTGAATCAGAATTGTGGGGACAGAGCACACTTCATTCAACTTCATGAAACTCTAAATTCTTTGTTTTATATCAGAACCATAACAATATATACATGGCCATTATTTCATTCACCTTCTTCATGTTCCCTCCAAGGGCAGGATAAGGAGGTTTGTTGACATGGCTCCAGTTGACTGGCACTCGGATCATCTCATAGAGCTGAAAGATCACTAAAGCATCTGTGAGATCACTAAAACAGGAAGGAAAAGCAGATAAAGGAGGAGGAATTGTTGGGTACTACCTAATTGTATTAAGTACATTGGAGACAGACTTATATCATTAAGAACCTTAAAGAATGACAGGACATATCATTTGACCCAGAACTTCCAGTCTAAGAATCTGTCTAAAATGTTTACATAAATATTTACAAAGGTATATATCCAAGGACATTCATTGCCACAGTATTTATAAATTTGGAAACAACTTAACTGCCTGGCAATAGGGAGCTGTTGAGTAAACTATACTATAAACTCCTTGGCCACCATTAGACATGAGGTAGATCTCTATGTATTGATATGAAAAGCTTTGCAAGACATATCAAACTTTAAAAAACAAATGGCAGAACACTTCATACAATTTGATCTCATTTATTTAAAAAAATTT
This sequence comes from Rhinopithecus bieti, assembly GCF_001698545.2. Taxonomy (NCBI): domain Eukaryota; kingdom Metazoa; phylum Chordata; class Mammalia; order Primates; family Cercopithecidae; genus Rhinopithecus; species Rhinopithecus bieti. Next base: position 455,438 of record NW_016807465.1, on the reverse strand, counting down.
AGAGTCAAATGTGTTTATATACCTATACATGCTAAGGACAGTTCATAGCAATTACCTCTATTAGGTAAAGAAAAAGGTCAGGAAAAGGGGAGTACAAGAGAGTAAGGGTGGAATGTTTTATTTTATTCTATATACTTACATACTTTCTGGAACTTGTCCAGTAAGAATAAGTTCATGTATTATTTATACATTATTTTTTAACTTAAAAATAATTATAGGAAAATCACAATAGCTACTCAGTAGGCAGCTGTTTGTGTTCAGGAATGAGGGTTAAGAAGAAGGAACTTATGAACAAGTAGGAATTCTCGTAGTAAAATATTAACTACTTTGGATTCAGAAAAATATGTTCTCCTGAGAAGGTTAATGTATGCCTGTTTAGTCTATTTTTAATGCAGTATGCTAAGGACATAAAGCAATAGCAACTGATTTTTTAAATTGCTAGCTTTGTGATGTATTACATGACTTTTCTCCTCCAACAGCTTGTCCAATGAGTTATGTTTCGCTAAGGTTCATATTAAATTACTTTGCATTCTCTGAGCACACACCACATGGCAGTGAAGGCAGCTGGGCCCAGTACTAGGTGCTAGAGGGAGAAAGTCTGATATGAAGGTAATTAAGATCTGAGTAGATTACCTTTAGGCACATGAAACATTCTGTATAAAAAAAGAATCACTAAAGTATTTCTACAGGTTCTGGAATCTTATCTGTTTCATGTATTTTTCTTCTTTAAGTGAATTCATTCTCATTCCTGTCTAGTATGGTATTATTATTATTTTGCAAATAGAACTGAGGCCCAGAGAGTTTAAATGATTTCCAGAGACTTCAAGATGAGTTCTAGAACCAACTGGTCATAGAAAAACTCTAGGACTAATAGTTCTTGAAATATATTTATAACATTTTAGAGAAGAGAATTTTCAGGGAAAATCTAGCTGTTTTGGTTTGGGCTGGCTATACTATAGGCAGGAACCTAAAAATTCTTGGGGGTGGGTTTAGGAATATGATGCAGACACAATTCTATGGACACATGGTTCCAGTGTCAACTAGATGTCCACCTATTGTTCTTCTGCATCTGATGGTTCTCTAAGATTATGTTAAAAGAATTTTCTGAAAGGAACAGTTCTTTTCCCAAGAAAAAATACTGTATGCTCAGAAGCCCTATGCTGGTATTTCTTGAATAAAGATATTCTTCAGATATCTTTAGCTAAAAGGTTTGGTCAATTCTCTTCTCCACTGTCAATGATAGAATCTAGTGTTCCTGATATTTATGAAATAATTACATGAGTATCAACAAATCTTAATCTGTTATTTTTAAGCTTACTCTTTAATTATAGAAAAATACATGTTCGTGGTTCAAAAAAAATTACAATCATGTTTAAGTTTACTAAGATTAAAAGTCTTGGGCGCGGTGGGCCACGCCTGTAATCCCTAGCACTTTGGGAGCCAAGGCAGGCAAGATCACCTGAGGTCAGGGGGAGTTCGCCAACCAGCCTGACCAACATGGAAACCCCATCTTACTAAAAATTACAAAATTAGGCTGGCGTGCGTGGCCACATCCCTGTAATCCCAGTACTGGCGAGCTGAGGCAGGAGAATCACTTGAACCCGGCGAGTCGGGGTTCGTGGTGAGCCGGAGATCATGCCGATTGCACTCCAGCCTGGCAACAAGAGCAAAACTCAATCTCAAATTAAATAAATAATGAATAATAATATATAATAATAATAATAATAAAAGTCTCCTTACTGTTCTCTACTCCTACTACCCAGGCTACATACAGTTTGCTGTGTACCTCTCTAGATTTTCTTTTAAAATTCGAATACAAATATCTACACACTCAAATTATAAACAAAATGGGATCATACTAGACCTTGTTATTCTTTTCTCTTGACTATGTATTAGAGACGTTCTTTCAAATCAGTCCATAAAAAGTGAACCCCTCCTCGCCTTCAATATTTGTGTTTTAACTTCCCTGCTACTGTAACAGGAGCTCTGGTCTAATTGACGTATATCTCCTCTCATCTAGCTGAAATTTACAAACTCTTCAAGAGCTTTACAAATATGGGTCTATCACAATCAAAGCCAGTTACCATAATAAGGTAACACTGGTTTTCAATTTTAAAGAACATTGTGAATAAACACCAAGCAGCAGAAATTACAGCATCATAAATCCTCAGTGAGCCAGTGAACTTGGCCTGTTGTGACATTAATCTTCTTTAAGGAGTTAATCTTAGTTAATCTTCTTTAAGGAGTTTCTTGGGTATGTAAATTATTAATACATTTAGTTAATTAGAACTTTTTCCAAAAAAAAAAAAATACAACTAGCTGAAGTTGGCTTCTTTTGCATTTTATTAAGGCAGGCTGGTAGACTGTATAATAAAGAGAGAAGAACGGTTTCCTTTCATCCACACTTAGAAAGACGCATCGTTAGCCCAGGAATTGATTTAGTGAAATATTTTCTTAGCCCTACTAATGCCAATAATGTGTTATCATTTTTAAACAAGAAAGAATGAGATAAGCTACAACAATTATTCAAGGAAAACAAGTTACTTTTACAAATTAGAAAAAATATACACATAAATTATGGAATAATTGAGGTTTTGGCAAAATAAATGAAAATGACAATGAAAACATAATTTATCAGTTATTACTGTTACTCTGTTAAAGTTGAAATTATTTTATGATCAATAACTATAAAAGGGTAAGGATTATCTTTACTGATTTATGTATATCATCAAAAACGTAACTATTATTCCTGTTTTGAATAGTAACTTTCTTTTAAAATCCATTGTATTGCCAATTCCCAGCATCCTGAAACTCTAAAATTTGGCTAAAATTCTTGCGACTTGAGAAAATGTTCCATTTAAACATACCTACAGTTTGAAACTTGAAAAGTTTGACCCTGACAGTACAGCTGAAGCACAATAAAATATTTACCTGTACAAATGATTAATGTACGGGTTGACTCCCAAGGAATTCATCCAGTTCCGAAATGTTCTCTCTTCTTTGCTCTCTCCTAGAGTAGACACAAGCTCACACTGATGACTCAGGACAAAAGGAACCAGGAACTATATGTTAAACCATTCTAGCAGGTACAAACTGGTCATGGTTTGGTTCTTTAGATACTACAGTTTCTTTAAAGGGAGAAAAAAAGTCTCTTAATGCCAAAGTCCCTTCTTTCCTACTATCTAGGAAGCCTCCATTTGCTCTAAATCTCTTCTTCTAGATTCCCTTTGATGTCTGTGAACTAGTACTGAGCCATGGGTTTCTCTGCCTAGAAATAACAGATACACTTCTGTGGTCTATAATTATGATTAGATGCAAAAGGGATCCACTAAACATTAATAAAAATAAAATTTTTTAGCAGTCAGGATAACATTAGCACATTAAACACAAATAGAAAAGTTATACCTTTCTTGATTCAGTGTTTCTAAATTTGTACAAATTATGGTTTTACACAGGAAAGTTTCCCAGCACACAAACTACACTTTACACCACACAATGAAGGGCAGAGGGAATTACAGGTAAATATAAAAACACACAATGAAGGGAATATAACTATTTTACAGGCTTCCTGAGTTAGTTTAGATTGTCATTACTGAAAATACATAAGGAACACAGACCCAATACAGATTGATAAGAGAAAGATACATTTCGTCATAGTAAGTTCCTGGACCTCAAAGATCCACTCAAGGAGATAACTCCTTCAGGTGCTGTTATTTGACCCTACCTCTCTGAGCATTCCCTTCATAACAGTGCTTACATAATCTATAAGGAAAATGTGGGTTATTCCTGCTCACCACAAAATGAGCAGGAATGTAGGCTGGTTCTACCACTGTCTGCCTTCTAGTCATCTCCTGATGGCTAATAGTCCTAAGTAACTATCATGATTATTTGTTCTTCAGCAAAGGTAGTGGACAGTGGAATGGCCTAATTTATATCTTATCACCAGACTCCTGAAAAACTGAAACATTTATACCTCTCATCAATTCTAAGTTATAGACAAGTTCAAGTCACTCTAGATTTTGGCCCATGTGACAATTTGGCACATAAATCTATAATGATCTGCGTCCCACGGGCTTGTTCATATAGAGCCATTGCAACAGTCATCTTTACATTGAGTGCCAAAGACAGTATAAACCTGCACACCCAGGACAGGAACTCAAGCCTTGTCAGAGCTAAAGAATTCTGTTATTTGTGCCAGCTGTTCAGGAAATAATCTACTCACTGTAGTTTCATGTGGTTTCAATGCCATTATCTAACAGCTTGCCCAGAATCTGCTTTAATTATTGCTCTATTATATAGCCCTATAATTTCTTGCTTAAATTTTGTTCCCTCTGGTCTGCATAAAAGGTAATGGATCAGTCCGTTGTATCTGCTACCACCACTTTATAATAAACAGTCTACATGAGAATCTTTTTTTAAGAAGAACCAAGCTAAACTAAATATTTCCAGAATCCATGCCAGCTTTATTTGTAGGAATTATTAAACAGGTACAAATTAAATCTATGAACTATCCCCAAAGTGACATAAATATAAACCTACTATGATCAACAACTTGATGCCTTTGATTTGGATTTACCTCTCAGTTGTTTCTCTATTACTATCTATCATGAAGATATATATATATTTTTTCTAATAGTTACAGAAGTTTTACATTATTTCCATCTGGGAAAATCTAAATGTCTTAAAATTATGAAGATTAACAGTGCCTTATTGGTTTAATTTTTAATTAAAATATCCAAATTCTGTTGAAGCTAATGATGCAGTAAGTAATATTTTAAAATAACTAAACTTGCATTTTGATAGAGTTCTGAAACTATCTTCAGGGGTTCATATTTCTTCCTATTGTTCTCAACTGATTATATAATTATTTTAATTTTTGATACCTGGAAAGTAAAATAGATTTTATAAATGAGCATTTATTTACCTAATAACATTTCAAAATGTCTTGGTACATAAATGCTCAAAGCTAGAGGCACTATGCATTTGTGCAAGAGCCATGGTAAAGCATTACAAAAATATATGTATTCCAGATTGGCAAATGTCTGGATTACAGACAGCTAAAGCAATCTTCGAGGTAAAATCTTTTTTCCCCCTAGATCTGATATACAATTTCAAGAAGTAAAATCTTAATTGCTGATATACAAGACTGAAAGAACTATAAAACATTCTTTTCATTTGCAGGCTCAATTTGACATCTACAAATAAAAAAAAAATAGCAATAAAAATAACAACTATCTTAGAAGTAGGCTACTAGGAGGGAAAAAAGGAATTAACATATATTTAACACTCAATAAATGTGCTGTGACACATGAAGTGCTTTCCTCCTCCCTCCCTGACCATTAATAAACACATACTGTATTCTTTCATTCATGATCACATTTAGCTTGCTCTGTAACTCTTCAAATTAAGTTTATTAGTCTTGTTTTATATATGAAAAAAACCAAGGCTCACAGAGGTTATTCAGATTAAATAGTGGAACTAAGATTTGAACGAAGTCTGATAGTTTGTGGCCTATGTACCCTCTGTAACCATAAATGAATTCTGAGATGGTCTTTCTATACAGAGCCCATATATCTGGCTCAATTTGATGTGAGGGTTTAATATTTAATTGTGTTTTCTTTAATTCTCTAGAGAGAAAATTCTCTGCCAATGGGGACAGACTAACATATGAATTTGGGATGTGATAAGATCAAGCTTCAAATTTCTATATTAAAACTCAAATTTACAGAGGAAAATAATCCAATGACAGTCAAAGTCAAATACATTTTTGACAGATGTATGAGGACATACATATGTTCCAAATAAAGATGACTGATAAATATTTCCCATGTTATCTTAATAGAGAGTAAATAATAATGGAAATATTTAGCAATCCTATTCACACTGAAAAATTCCAAAAGCATGCTGAACACTAGCAAAAGAATTCAAACATGAAAAATAAGAGAGCGAGCAAGTTGGAAAAGATATCTAGCAAGAATTCAGTGACTATAAAAGCAGATCATTTTAATATGCCACTCTAAACAATGCCTTCTACTGACAGAGGGATTTTGAAATTTTCCAGACTGATAAAACCTAGCAGTGTTCCTTTTGCTTATTTTTTTTAAGTTCTAATCTCTTACCCTAAATTTCTCTTTGATGAAAAATCTACATTTTTTGTCTACTTTCCCTCTCAGTTACATATCTACATAGAAAATATAATCTTTTCTTTGGGAGGCCAAGATGGGCGGATCACGAGGTCAGGAGATGGAGACCATCCTGGCTAACACAGTGAAACCCCGTCTCTACCAAAAAATACAAAAAAAAACTAGCCGGGCGAGGTGGCGGGCGCCTGTAGTCCCAGATACTCTGGAGGCTGAGGCAGGAGAATGGCATAAACCCGGGAGGCAGAGCCTGCAGTGAGCTGAGATCCGGCCACTGCATTCCAGCCCGGGCGAC
>NW_016807465.1:430914-445958 GCF_001698545.2 Rhinopithecus bieti | reverse complement strand
AAAAAAAAAAAAAAAAAAAAAGTATATATATATATACACACACTATTTTATTTTATGGGACCTTCAAGAAGAATGAATTACTCATATTCTTCAAATAATGTATTTGTTAAATCTGAAGCATCTTTCATTAATCACAAAACTGTAATTATGAGGTGACAAGGACATTGGAACTTTGGTTATGGCAGTCAAGCAGAAAAAGACCATGAAATTGATTTCTCATTCTGTCTCACTGGGGAAGAAGGGAGTAAGTGTGAATTATGTGAGAGGATGAACACTAAGATCATGAATACTGCACATCAGATTCTCCCTACGAAGAAGAATCCCCGCTTTCTCCAAACCAGGGCAACTAGCAAGACAAATCTTAAGATTGGTGCCTTCCTCTGACAACTGCCTCTCCCTTCAACAACTTCCATTACCACTGCCACTGTTTTTACTTTAAGTTCTGATACTAATGTGGGTGTTGGAATGTGTGAGAGTGGGAGAAAAAAGAAAGGCTGGGAAACAAAAAATGAGTAAGAACTAGGTTTTAAGAATGTTTTGTCATTATGATTCATATATTGTAAGCTTCAGTGAGGTTCAGTAAATATAACATAGCTAATTGATACAAAATAATATGTTATAGAACCTAAATTAATCCTTTCAAAGATTACTTGTGATAAAAGATACATTTTATCACAGGAGAGGGATAAAGGTTTTACATCAAATCATGAAGTCTACTTCTCAAAACTGAGTTCTAATGTGTTTACAACTACAATATCCCATCATTATAGAAGGCAAATTAGGTAGAAATTTTATAAAATCAACGCTTTGTTCTGCTATTCTAATTAAGTTTTATTTGTGTTTCATTCTATGGGCATATTAAGAGAGAAATAACACAGCATGAACAATGCAAAAAATAAAATATCAACCCAGATGGAAAGAATAAATGGTACTAAAAGAACATTCAGAATGAATATATTTATAGAGTATAGAAAAGTACTAAATACAGTACCTACATTAGGAGGGGTCAAATCTGCATTTCATGAAGCAAAACAGGAAAGTATTATATATTATGAGACAGATAACGATAGACCACACAAAAGACAAATAACGAACACTAATTTTTTCATGTACACTAAAAACATTAAAAAGAGAACAATACTAGAGTCAAACTGGAGCTTTCAAAGGAGAAAAACACTTACAAATAATTATTTTATTCTAATAGATAATTCATTGTCCATATTGGCGGTAAAGCTGTTATGTGATCATTTATGAGAATATTTTAAATGTATGATAGTTTTCACTAACCTCTTATGGAGAAATGAAAGATAAGATTTACCCCAGCATTCTCTTTTAACCAAAACCAGCAACCACCTTCCATAATTTGAATTTTTCATTAGATACACACACCTACTACACACACTAAATTGCATTTCCCACCACAGCCCCGTCTCTGACAGTGAAGTAAGACAACACTATAAGAAGATAAATATAGTAAGTCAATTAAAGAAAGGCAGAAAGAACACACCTTCCAGTAAATTCATATCGATGTCATTATTATTCGGCTTGTGCAGGCATGGGTATGTGTTAAACAAATTAGCTACAAAAGCTAAATTAAGTTTAGGATTGCCTGAAACCACATCTGCAGGAGTAACAAACTGCTTGCAGCCCAGTTTATCTGCTTCTTGAAGCATGAGTCCAGCACGCTTCAGGTCATTTGTCTCCTAAACAATAAAACAAAAATAGTTACAATTGAAGTTTTAACTGGCATAATTTTTATTGGTATATGTATTTATAAGCAATTACTTTTCCACAAATATATCAAATAATAACTCAAAATAAGATCAAAATGTGTAGTAATTCCAAGTCAACTTACCCATTCCTTTAATTAATTAATTAATTAATTAATTTAGAGACAGAGTCTTGCTCTGTTCCCCAGGCTGGAGTGCAGTGGCGTGATCTTGGCTCACTGCAACCTCTGCCTCTTGGGTTCAAACGATTCTCCTCCCTCAGCCCCTGAGTAGCTGGGATTATAGATAGATGCCACTATGCCCAGCTAATTTTTGTATTTTTAGTAGAGACAGGGTTTTGCCATGTTGGCCAGGCTGGTTTCGAACTCCTGATCCAACCACCTCGGCCTCCCAAAGTGCTGGGATTATAGCCATGAGCCACTACACCTGGCCTCCATGCCTTTTAAGTTAAAAGGAAAAAAGTGTCTGAGTTTCCTTGCTGGGATAACTGAGTTATATTTTACCCTTTTTGCTAAAATACTCAGCAAAATCCTGAAATATTGTATCAGTAAGCTCACAGTGGTCGCACTATACATAACTTATTCAAGGCCAGCTAGTAGAGTGCCCTCTGGATAACAGGCATAGTTATCATACCCACTGTACACTGAGTGAAATTTCCAGAAGGCTCTTCTTGATGAAAAACAAGTTGAAATACATATTTTAAAAATTAAAATCATAGCGAAAAGCACCTTTCACAATTGCAAAACCCTGAAAACAAATGAAACAACCCAAATACCTATGAACAGGAGAGTAGATGAATGAATTTGTATATTCACACAATGACATCCAATATGGGTAACTCTTAGAGATACAAATTCAAAAAGAAGTACTAGAAATTTAAGTATAACATGATAAATTTTAAAGGAAGTTAAAAAGTAAAATGAAGAATTTAATTTTGTAAGGGATACATTTGGATGAAGGGAAACTACATAAAAAGAAAAGCAAAACAACAGTGAACACAAAATTCAAGACTGTGGTTACCACACTGGGCTAAAACAGAGATGGAATAGGGAATAACTGGACAGAAAATGTAATGTCAAGGTCTTAGTTTTCCTGGTAGATTGAGAGTTCACGAGGCTTGTTACAATTTCAAAACAACCACACACAAAAATAAATTTTAAAATGGGTATGCACAGACCCATACGAGTATATCATGACCAAAGATAACCTACCTAATTCTGTGCACCACAGTTGCAAAGTAATTAATCATGTAAATGAAATCTGAGAAAGCAACAGATTATTAAATTAAACAGCGATAAAAAGTTACCAATGTAGACATCAAAAAATGACAATATGTGGCCAGACGTGGTGGCTCATGCCTGTAATCCCAGCACTTTGGGAGGCCGAGGTGGGTGGATCACTTGAGGTTAGGAGTTTGAAACCAGCCTAGCCAACATGGTGAAACTCCATCTCTACTAAAAATAAAAAAATTAACCAGGCGTGGTGGTGTGCACCTGTAATCCCAGCTACTCAGGAAGCAGAGGTAGGAGAATCACTTGAGCCCAGGAGGCGGAAGTTGCAGTGAGCCAAGATTGTGTCACTGCACTCCAGCCCGGGTGACAGAGCAAGACTCCATCTAAAAAAATATCCAACCAAACAAATAAAGACAATATGTGGACCTTATTTTAGGTCTTAATTCAAATAAACTATGAAAAAAATGGCATTTATGAGGCAAGTGGAAATGTCAACATTGACTAGATATTTTGATGATGTTACAGATTGTTGTAATTTTTTAAGGTATGATAAGGTATTGTGGTTTTACTTTAAAAGTGTCTTTATCTTTTAGAAATACATATTGAAATATTTATCTATGAAGTAATGTCTAAGATTTGCTTCAAAATAATACAGAAGAGGAGGGAAATAGGGAATAAATGAGATAAGATTGACCATGAATTGGCAGATGTTGAAACTGAGGGATGAGTACCTGACAGTTTAGTATACTAAGTCTGTTCTCTTGAATATAGTCAAAATTTTCCATAAGTTCCTAATTTTTTAAATTAAAATGATTTGCAAATTTTACAGAGCGTTGCAGTACTGTTTCTGAAATATGTCATTATAATAATGTGAGATATAATTAATTAGTAATGACTCAAGTTGCCTTTAAAACCAAATGTTATGGGTACTGCACTTTAAGTACATGACATATTTTCATACAGTCTATTATCTGACCAAATTTTAATGTTTAGAATTCAAGCTTGTCCAACCCACGGCTGGTGGGTCACATGCAACCCAGGACAGCTTTGAATGTGGCCCAACACAAATTTGTAAACTTTCTTAAAACACTATTAGATTTTGTTGCAACTTTTTTTTTTTTTAGCTCATCAACTATTATTAGTGTTAGTGTATTTTATGTGTGACCCAAGACAATTCTTCTTTGAATGTGGCCCAGGGAAGCCAAAAGACTGGACATCCTGATTTAGATAGAACCATCCCTGGTATTTATAACTTATGCTAAAAGAATGAGATTCCTAGGAAGTGTGTTTGGTAGGTCAGAATCTGTTATCAGTCCTTCCTAGGAACACCATAAATACTAGGAATATCTATTTTTATTTTGCATATTTCTAAATATAAGCTGCTAAAACTGATAATTGATTGCTTAAAAATCTAACAACAGGTTGTTGCTTCCTTTCCTGGCATATGTTGACAGTCACAAGAGCACCCTGGTGAGTTTCAATTGCCTTGCACCAGGGAAACGTGAATGTAGGACTGATTCCACAAATATTCAGGGTCACAATTATGCAGTTCCCTTTCTTCTATCATGACTGCCAGTTGGCTTGACATGGAGGTTTGGAGTCTGGGGCATGGAAAAAACTTCCATAGAGCAAAGCACCAAACTTTAATGGAGAGCTGAGGGCTCTACCGGGGAATGCTGCCTGTAGAGAACTGTACTCTAAATTTGACTGTACCTCCTACTCAAATTCAAATTCATAGTCAGAAAGTAGAACAGTGGTTACCAGGGCCTGGGGGAAGGGGAAAATGAGGAGTTTTTGTTTAATGAGTACAGAATTTCCCTACAGGATGATGAAAAGTTTGCAGAGATGAATAATGGTGATAGCTGCACAACAATGCAAATGTACTGAATGCCACTGAACTGAACACTGAAAATGATAAAAATGGTAAATTTCCTATGTCTGTTTTACCAAAATATATTTTAAAAGTTAAAAATTGCACTCACATTAATTCCTGAAAGGTCAATGGCAATGGCAGGTCCATCTTCCCCACCTTTAGGGGCAATCTGATTAAGCAGATGAAAATAGGCTCTCGAGTCCTTCAAGGAAAGATACGAAATAGCATTTTTAAAATGAATAAAATCATCATTGAATTTAGGGAAAACAAGTGCTCAAACTGAAGAAATTGCCTCTATCTCAAAGAATGGAATAACTTTAATAATACAGAATTACTTGTAGGTTCCTGAATGTACCATGCTGTTTCACACTTCAGAGCTTCAAAGCAATCCTGTTTCACACCTCAGAGTTTATAGCAACGCTGTTTCCTGCACCTGGATACCCTCCCTTACTTTTCCATCTGTTTACACACCCAAGCATCAACATCAGTTAAGATTCAGGTCAAGTATTATCTCCTGGAAGCTTCCCTGGATTCTCTAGGATGAACTAAGAACGCTTCTCTGTAGTGCACAGCACCCCCTGCCTACCTCAATAAGTAAACAGTGATCACACTATTAAATCATCCAATGTCATTGTCTCCAAAGATGGATATCATAGTTCTTCCCCATACACACATTAACTCTTCCCATCAAAAGGCAGAAGCTATTTCCTGTCCTCTTTAATTTGAACAGGCCTTATGATTCCCTTTGACTAGGAGAATGCTGTGAAAGTGATGTTCTGGGGCTTCCAAGCCCAAATCTTAAGAGCTTCTGCTTCCTCTGTCTTAAAGTTAACCTCTACATAAGAAGTCCAACTATCTGAGACTATCATGCTGTGAGGAAGCCTGAGCTCACCATGTAGAGAGGCCTTGTGGAGGAGCACTGAGACACCAGACATGTGATTGAGGCCTTTGTGTACTTTCCAGATGAGCCCAACTGACAGCTGAATGTAACTAAGTTAGTAATCCGAGCCAAAACCGTGTGAAGCGGAAGAACCACCCAGCCAAGATGCATCAACCCGCAAAATGATGAGAAATAATCATTATAAGCAGATTTTGCATAGTTTGCTATATAGCAATAGATAACTGAAATATCCTTCTGGTACATGTTTGTCTCTGAGTAGAACTGGCAAGCTTCTCAAGAGCTGAGTCTTTGCATCCCCTGGGCATAATGCCCTTTAGGAAGAGCTGAATAAATGTTTGATTAGCTGAATTTTAAGAGATTTCAGAATGAAAGCAGAGAAATAAAATGTCACTTCAAATTGAGAGACTGTCCTCTAGGCCATTATGGAAAAAGATAACCTGACTGAAGGTTATCTAGCTAAAGAGGGAACATGAATTAGAGCCAGCACTGATTACTCTGGGGGCAGGGGGCAGGGCAGGGGAGGACATAAAGAAACAGAAGAAAGTCACAGCACCCTGGCTTGGCAGTGCCCATCCAGGCAGTAAGCAAGGGAAAGTTGTCGTTAGACAGAAATGCCTGTTACAGTCTCCTTGACAAGGTTCTCCCAGTAGAGAGGGAAGTGTTTTAAGCTACCCTGGTTAAGGCACATATCTTAAGATCCCTTTGTTTACTGATTCCCTGTGCCCTCAGATAATCTGATTTCCTGTTAGCTGGTTATTGACAAAGTGGGAGTAAGAGTGTTAAACCAGTAAACAGATATAATTATTAGTCCAAATGAACAGACTGACATCCTCATTATAATCTAGCAGATCTATGGCATATAAAATGAGAAAGTGTGTTTTAATCTGTTGAGGTTAACATCTCTTTCCTCTCATAGCCAGTTGTAGTTCTTATTAAAAGCCAATGTATCTGGTTTTAGAAAATATGTCTTTTGTGAATGTAATTGGGGATCTACTTCACACAGTAATGCAAATTTTCATTTTCTATACCAAGTGTTCTTGTGAACTGAATTCAAATTTAAGTCTGAACCCCTTTTATTTTTACACTCCACATCCTTTATTTCATGTCACAAATTTGAACATTTAAGTATAAACCTTAATGTCTTGGCTGAAGTTGCTGATGGTATGCCATCCTGCGTTGGTCAGATGGTAGTTCACCCATCGCAGCAGTAATTCCTCAGGAGAAAGCTTCATCAGCTCCTCTAGTTCCTCACCTTCATTTAACAATGCAATCAGAGCTGAGGGAAAAACAGCGAAATGTAAATTCTTCCCATAGCGAGTACATGGAATGAACAGCAAATATTTCTAATGATCTTACCTTCATTCCTGGAAATCTCAATATCAGCAAAAAGGCCAACTTTGATTATCTGCCAGAGAAGTCCCAAGACCAAGTGAGGTTTTCCTTCTTTGAGATCTGATGCACCGATGTTGACCACTGTACAACCAATGGCCGAGGCAGAATTCAGGGCTAGGTTTAAATTTTCCTGAATTTGCCAAAAGGGAAAAAAGAAAAAAAGGTACAGAATGAGGAGTACTTTGTCTAGGTCTTACTATAAATATCTTATAAGAAACACATGACGGCCACGGCCAAATTTCAGATTTATAAACAATATTTATACAATGAAAATACCACTACTCGAAAAAAATCACATGGTTTTAACTCTTACTTTATATGCCAATGACTTTCAAATCCCTATTTCCACCCAGACCTCCTCTGAATCCCCACTCTAAGCTCTGTATCTATATATGTACTTGGTTATGTCTACCTGGATGTTCTGCCAATACCTCAAACTCAACATGATATTTCTGTAAAGTGCTCATTTGGAAGTATTTCTTTAAAAAATTATGTACAATTAGGTTTTAAGAGAATTTTAAAGTAACTCTTAAGATGAATTTTACAAATGAGGAAACCACAGCACTGACAGGTTCCACAGTGGAAAGGCTGGGGTCTGATCCCAGTGGTCTCCAGAGCCCATCCTCTTTTTTTTTTTTTTTTTTTTTTAGACAGAATCTCGCTCTGTCACGCAGGCTGGAGTGCAGTGGCGCTATCACGGCTCACCGCAAGCTGCGCCTCCCGGGTTCACGCCATTCTCCTGCCTCAGCCTCCCGAGTAGTTGGGACTACAGGTGACCGCCACCACACCCGGCTAATTTTTTGTGTTTTTAGTAGAGACGGGGTTTCACCATGTTAGCCAGGATGATCTCCTGACCTCGTGATCTGCCTGCCTCGGCCTCCCAAAGTGTTGGGATTACAGGCGTGAGCCACCGCGCCCAGCCCAGAGCCCATCCTCTTAATCGCCATGCATTACTGCCATTCTCATATTGTAGCAGTAATAGCGACAATTTAATGTGCTGGTCACAACAGCAGCAAAGCACAGAGGTTCTCAAAGCATAGAGAATATTTCAGTGGCTTCCTCCTATAGGGTGCTGAAGTGATTTATTGAGCTCCAAGTAAATAAATGGCTGTATCTTTGGGGGATCATCTGGGGTGATTGAAATAAGCATTTTGAATTATTTTTGTAGTAGTATTAAGCAATGTTCATTTAAATATAGTTCTCCCGAAAGAAGCAGAACCGGAGAAACCTTCAATATTTTTATAACCTCATAATTCATTACAAATAAACATAAACATGGAAACATTAACAGCAAATTGCAAATACTTTGTGGAAATCTAAGATTTTAATAACTTCAGGTGTTTTAATTAACATTCCTGCTTCAGATGTTTTTTAAGTTACCATAAATCAAATCTATGCAACTTTCAAGAGACAACTGCTGCTGACTTAGGCATGACCACTAATATTATTCTCTTTGCTTCCAAGAGCATAAATGATGTTTGCTCCAGTTGTGATTCCCCAGCATGCATCAGCAGGGGAAAGAAGTGGACTGAAAATAAAGCCAATAATAGTGTTAATCTCACAATAACCCATTTCATATGCAATTGACAGCATGTACTGTGGGCCAAAAGAAGTGTATAATTTCGCTAAATTGACTGCAATACTAGTAAGAACCAAAACCTACTACTACTCTCAGCCTGGACAATAACAAACAAAACCATGTGTTACTGCCTACATTAATATGACCTTGTGTGCTATCCTCTTGTCTTCACTGGCATGACTTTATTCTCTGTCTTCATTAGCATGATCTTATTCTTCCAGGAGTCTTGAACCTAGGCAAAAATTTTTCACTGCAGGTACTACCTAAAAGACCCATTAACTCTTCAATGAAAACATCAGTGACAGTTTATACTCTAAGAATCTTTGACCTCTTCACCTTAAAATCCTCCCCTTGCTATTTCCACCAATCTTGGGCTGGTGCATTGAGAACCTTGCCCAATCTGGATCAGAGCCCTCTCGCCCTCTCTCATATTGAAAGACCTGCCCTAAACCACAATTCCAATTCTCAGATGCTACCCTCACTTTCCCAGCACCAAGACGATAACAAAGCTTTGCAAGTATTTTCTCTTACTGCATTAAACAGTTAACTCAGCTTTGTCTTATCAACAGGTTGTGTTGGTCATATAGGAGAAAAACTGCTTTTGATGTTAATTTTATTCAAAGATGTTTGCTTTATAAGCATATCAAATGTCTTACAAGTAATTTGGCTTTAAAAAATAGGTAGAAAATAAGGAGTTGCAACACGTTTCTTTCAAGTAAATGGTAGTTTCTACTGGATAAATACAACATTATTGCCCTACCAGTTAGTAGGGAATGGAGTGGCCACACTAAGCTACTTCTAAACATCTTAAGAACAAGAAGTAACAGGAGAACCCCATGGAGAAGTTGCTATACAATTCTTACCATGGACAACTGCTCTGAATGCCCAGCCTTCCTGAAGAATTGTGTTGATGCGGAAAGATAGAGACAGTAGGGAACCACAAACAATTGGGACACAAGAGAGGTGGCCCCACCTTCTATAGGGCAGTGGTACATGGTTAGGCTTGGACTGTCTAACAGGTTCCCTCATTTCCTGTTATCTTTGAGAAGTACAGAATTGGATGTTGACTACATGGCTTTCTTGTTCCCTGCTTGCTAACAGGTCAGTAATGTTGCATATCGCTAATAGAAATTACCATTCTTGAAGAAGCCTATTTCCAGTTGCAATTGTCAGATTATTTTTCACATGTTGTACTGGAATCTTCATTTAATATCCATGACTATTGAAAATATTCACATGGCCGGGCGCGGTGGCTCAAGCCTGTAATCCCAGAACTTTGGGAGGCCGAGACGGGCGAATCACGAGGTCAGGAGATCGAAACCATCCTGGCTAACACGGTGAAACCCCGTCTCTACTAAAATACAAAAAAATTAGCTGGGCGAGGTGGCTGGCGCCTGTAGTCCCAGCTACTCGGGAGGCTGAGGCAGGAGAATGGCATGAACCCGGGAGGCGGAGCTTGCAGTGAGCTGAGATCCGGCCACTGCACTCCAGCCTGGGGGCAGAGCGAGACTCTGTCTCAAAAAAAAAAAAAGAAAATATTCACATCTATCTTATTTATAGGATATATACATGACCCTTTTTTTGCCACTGAATCTGAAATACGGCATTTCTTACTATTGTATACATTTATTGCTTGGTTTTACTTTTAATATTTATATTTAGTGCATTAAAGAAAATAAAGAAAAAATATTCTGTAAGTATTTTGTGGTAGCCACAGAGTGGATCTGAGGGGCTATCATACAGTTTTATTTTTAGAGATAGCATACTTCCAATATATGCAGGGGGTAATAGTCTATAGAAGACTAGCTTTCTATAGAAGACTCAATAATTTTAGCAAAATCAAGGATTGCACTTGCCAAATGAAGGACACAGATTAGCAGTAGCCTAATTTTAATAGCTACTATTGTGACCACACCTTAAATAGTTGCTATTACTACCACCACATGAGAGTGGCAGTATAACACAGTGATTAAGAAATGAGCTCTGGCACTAGACCACTGGGATCATATCCTGGCTCTGCCTCTGTATAACCTGTTAGTGCCTCAGTTTCCTCTACAAAATAATACAAAAATCTACAAAATAATAGTATATACCTTATTATAAAGTTGCTGGGAGGATAATTTACATAGTGTGTTTAGATCAGTGACTGATACCCAGTAAATACTCAGTAAATATTAATATCCACTCATTGTTCTAGAGATTTTGAGGGGGAAAGTGTGAGATGTATAAATCCCTGGACTTTTACAAGATCTGTATGGAGAAGCCAACTACAGAACAATTTAGTACAAAAAGAATAATTTAAAATTTTGTGAAATGATAAACCTGCAGTGTTATTTTTCAACCACCCAATAAGGGCACTGGCATCAAGCAAGTGCTCATTAATAAATAACTAAATAATTACAATAATATAAACTGAATACTACAGCTTAAGTGCATCCAAAGTACCCTGAATCTTCATTTCATTCATTACAAAATCCAACTGAATTTTATTTAATAAAATCCAGTTTTGGCCAGGCATGGTGGCTCATGCCTATAATTCCAGCACTTTGGGAGGCTGAAGTGGGAGGATCACTTGAGGCCACGAGTTCAACACCAGACTGAGCAACATAGCAAGACCCCATCTCCACAAAAACTTTAAAAAATTGGCATGGCATAGTGGTACATGCTTATAGCCCTAACAACTCAAGAAGCTGAGGTTGGAGGATCACTTGCTCCCAGGAGTTTGAGGTTACAGTTTGAGGTTACTGGGGGGTATAGCAAGACCCTCGTCTCTTAAAAACAAAACAAAACAAAACAAAAAAAGTTTTTATAGGAGAACAACATTACATTAAGTCAAAGGTTTTATCTGGGTCCAAGCATTCATTAATAAAGGCCTTACATTTCTCAGCATAGTAACATGATTATAAGCAAAGGGCAAATACTTACAGAAACAGTGAATGGCGTGAGCTTTTTCTTATTGATGGCTCTTTCATCAATTGTATCTGGTTCAGATAAGTTGATCATTTTGCTAAAGAGAAAATGAGAATAATTTAGTTTAATACTCAAAGAAATTTTTTTAGTTTATTATTGCAAACAGCCAAAATAGATAAATTTTGAAAATAACAATTCATTACCTTAAAATATTAAACAGTAAGCCAGGCATGGTGGCACGTGCATATAATCTCAGCTACTTGGGAGGCTGAGCCCAAGAGTTTGAGGCCAGCCTGTGCAAAACAGAGAGACCTCATCTCAAGAAATAATAATAATAATTAAACTGTAATTCATGCCAGAAACTTAATTCTTAAAATCCAAGAAATATTCCCATTCCTAAAACAAATCCATCACTCACTGCAAGAGTAATCTTAGCATTTCTCCTAATTTTTTAATCACCCTGAATTTTCTTTCTTTTTTTTTTTTTTTTTTTTTTTTTTTTTTGAGATGTAGTCTACCTCTGTCACCCAGGCTGGAGTGCAGTGGTGCTATCTCAGCTCACTGCAACCTCCACCTCCTGGGTTCAAGTGATACTCCTGCCTCAGCCTCCCAAGTAGCTGGGATTACAGGTGTGTGCCATCTCTCAGAGCTAATTTTTGTATTTTTAGTAGAGATGGGGTTTCACCATGTTAGCCAGGCTGGTCTCAAATTCCTGACCTCAAATGATCCTCCTGCCTCAGCCTCCCAAAGTGCTAAGATTACAGGCGTAAGCCACCATGCCCAGCCATCACCCTGAATTTTCTTTATGTTAGTTTTGTCTTTATTTCACTTAATGGTCATCAGCATTCAACTGCCTAAAACACAAAGAAATTCTCCAAGAAGCCAAGTTTCATAAAGTAGTATCAACACTGTTAAAATTACTGTCGTTGCAGAAAGATACGAAGCCAGAGATTTCATCTAAGACCAATAATTTAGACATTTTCAGAGAAATTAATATACATTTTGTCTCTATATTTTAGAATTTTACCTTTTAAAACAATATTAGGAAAATACCCATTCAGTTCATAATAGGAATTTCTCTGAGAGTCAAAGAAACATAAGAACTGCAGGTGGAGGTCAAGGTATATTTTATACTTAATGTCCTAAAATCTAATATCCTGTACTTACGGGTAAGGTTTTGTTTTCCTTTTAAGTAAAACATCCAAAAAAAAGACTGAAGGAAATGTGTTAGAACGTTAGTAAGTCATTTATGGATGGTAAGGATATTTGTGATGGTTATTTTCTACTTTGTAAATCTTCTGTACTTTTTATAAACTAAAGAAAAGATCTCTGCTTTATCCAAAGGAGTATGCTGGGACTGTGGTACACACAACAATGACAAAGACATTCCCTCAGAGAGTTTACAATATAGGGAGAAAAAATAGAATGCAAAGAGCCAAGGATAACACACGGCTAAATCAAAACATTATTTTCATTTAGGTACGAATAAGGAATATCTTCCCTTTGCATCTCCTCATGTTCCTGTTCCAGTCAATAATCAATACTCTCTTACTGGAAAAAGAAAAGAGAAACCCTGTGAATATTTAAAACCGCATCAGACAAAAGATTCCTGGCAATTATTATAGTGATATACGTAAAAGACAACATAAAAACAAGGGATTATATTTGAAAGAAAGTTTTGGAAATTTTCCCAAGATACACAGTAGTTCATTTTCTATGCAATATAAATTCTCCAGGACCTAAGCAGCTACTGATTCCAAAAGACAATGGACGGCTGAATCGTAGTTTTCATGGAATGCTCATCAATGTAATGAGAAGAACACAGCTTCCTTAACCAGAAGATGAACTCACCAAAGAAGGATGCCATCTGCAAGTGATTTGAAAAGACTATCATCATTGGGATTCATGGGTATGAGATGCTTACAGTCAGGGTCATTCTCCAGGGCTTTGTTTATCCAGTTAACAAAAGCCACTTTTTCTTCCTCTGAAAGGAGAAAATCTTCGTAGGCAAATCTCATTTCAAACTTTATTGCACTACAAAAACATACTTGTTAATTTCTGCTCAAAGATAATAATCGACCATTATTAAAAATCTACTAAAACACAAAAGGGTTTAAGAAAAGATGAAAGGGGGCTGGATGTGGTGGCTCAGGCCTGTAATCCCAGCACTTCCCAAAGTAATTCCGAGGCGGGCGGATCACTTGAGGTCAGGAACTGGAGACCAGCCTGAGCAACATGGAGAAATCCCGTCTCCATTGAAAATACAAAAATTAGCCAGGCATAATGGCACATGCCCGTAGTCCCAGCTACTCGGGAGGCTGAGGCTTCAGAATATCTTGAACCAGGAGGTGGAGGTTGCAGTGAGCGGAGATCATGCCACTGCACTCCAGCCTAAGCCACAAAGAGAGACCCTTTCAAAAGAAAAAAAAGGTGGGCGGGAGGGGCACAGTGGCTCATGCCTGTAATCCCAGCACTCTGGGAGGCCAAGACGGGCAGATCATGAGGTGAAGAGATCAAGACCATCCTGGCCAACATGGTGAAACCCCATCTCTACTAAATATACAAAAATAAATTAGCTGGGCATGGTGACGTGCGTCTGTAATCCCAGCTACTTGGGAGGCTGAGGCAGCAGAATGACGTGAACCTGGGAGGCGGAGCTTGCAGTGAGCCAAGATCGCGCCACTGCACTCTCCAACCTGGCGACTGACCAAGGCTCTAAAAAAAAAAAAAAAAAGAAATGACAGGACAGGGGAGGGGAATTCATTCCACATTTCCACCTGATATATTAGGAGAGATGAAGGTATATATCTTAAATGAGCACAATATATATTTGGTTTGATTCAAAAATATTTCCAAATATGTATTGCTTCTGAAAGCTAATGAATCAGAAGCAGACCATCAGAGGTCAAATATGTATATGTAATTAAATAAGGAAAAAAATACAAGAAACAAAGACCATGGCAATAAAACCCATTCTCCCCAAAAAGATTTAGAGAGCTGTGATTTTTAGCTTACAACAGAAATACTGAATTCTGTCAAGAGTTATTCAAATGAATAAACAGCTCAATTTCCATGGAACTTTTACTATTAAAAAATTGACACCGATTGGCTGGATGCAGTGGCTCATGCCTGTAATCCCCACACTTTGGGAGGCTGAGGCGGGCGGATCACCTGAGGTCAGGAGTTTGAGACCAGCCTGGCCAACATGGCAAAACCCCATCTCTACTAAAAAATACAAAAATTAGCCAGGTGTGGTGGCAGGCACCTGCAATCCCAGCTACTCTGGAGGCAGAGGCAGGGAGAATTGCTTGAACCTGGGAGATGGAAGTTGTAGTGAGCCGAAATCACACCACTGCACTCCAGCTTAGGCGACAGAGCGAGACTCTCTCAAAAAAAAAAAAAAAAAAAAAAAAAAAAAAAAAAAAAA
>NW_016807465.1:347514-430719 GCF_001698545.2 Rhinopithecus bieti | reverse complement strand
AAAAAAAAAAAAAAAAAAAAAAAAAAAAAAAAAAAAAAAAAAAAGGACACAAATCTAGACACCAGCACTATCCTTGGCCATCTTCATCCACCAACTTCTCAACACATGGCTTCTAGTATGGGTACATTGATCTTAAGTAGAAAATTTTGTTGGGTTATGCAGTAGGGAAAATAGGAAGGAACTTAAAGTAAAAACATTGTACAGCTTTATTATTATTCTGTAGATATAAAACTCATTTAAGAGTATAAATCCTTAAAGTAGATAATCCCCATTTCCATCAGAGGGTAGCACATAATGAGTTGGCCTTCTCCATTGTTGCCCCAGTTCCTAGAATTAGGTAATTTTCCCAAGGGAATATTTTGCAGGTACCCCCAAAATTTAATCCATACATACACACACAAGCCAACAAAAACACAAATATGTACTAATATTTCCTCTTTGTATATATAATAATCTGCCTTATCTTCTTGCCTCTTCATACATACCTCCTTAAAAGGATTTGGAGTCTAGGTATTCAGAGATCACTAAAATACTGTACCTGCCATTGAGGAATTTTTTAGTGTAATTATAAAACAAATATACAAAGAAATGTGATATAAGGGAAATACACACACCACCAGAAATATATATGCAATGTTTTCAGAATTTAAAAAAAAAAAAAAGCAATCACTTTTAGTTAGGGTGATCAAGAAAAGGCTTTATGGAGAAGTTACTATTTGAAATATAGGTTTTCAATAGGTGAATATAGGCAAGGAAAGAAAGGATGTTTCAGGTATAGGAACCAGGAATGAGATACCACATCACAACCACTAGGATGGCTGTAATTTTTTAAATGGGCAAAACAAGTGTTGGTGAGAAAGTGAAGAAACTGGAGCCCTCATACATTGCTGGTGGGAATGTAAGATGGTGCAGCCACTTTGGACCTTGAGAGCTTGTTTGGAGGTTCTAGCAGGGGAGTGCAACTACTCGTATACCTTTAACCAAAGACCAGTCAACCTCTGTTGGGGATGGTCATCCTCTTTGACTGAGCACACAGCTTCGGGAGGGACTCACATGGAGCAGTGAGGGAGGAAGGGGACCCTGCCTAGCCAGCCAGATCAGCCAAATCAACCCTGGCAATCAATGGGGTGACAGATGTCACAGCCAGATCGCCCTCACGAGTGTAGCCACTTTGGAAAACAATTTGACAGTTCTTTAAAAATGTTAAACGTAGAATTAACAAAAATTTGAGCAATTCTACTCCTAAGTATATGCCTACGAGAATTCAAAGTACATGTCCACATAGAAATGCATTCATGATGTTCATACAGCATTATTTATAATAGCCAAAAACTGGAAACAACCCATGTGTCCATCACCTGATGAAAGGATAAACAAAATGTGGTATTGGCCATAGAATGGAATATTCAGCAATAAAAAGGAATGAAGGGGCCAGGTACCATGGCTTACACCTGTAATCCCAGTACTTTGGGAGGCCAAGACAGGCAGATCGCTCGAACCCAGGAGTTCAAGATGAACCTGGGTGACATAGCAAAACTCCATCTCTACAAAAGATAGAAAAATTAGCTGGGCATGGTGGTGCACATTTGGGAGGCATGGTTGTGCACTTGGGAGGCTGAGGTGGGAGGATCCCTTGAACTCTGGAGGTCGAGGCTGCAGTCAGAATAAAAGGAATGAAGTATGATATCAGTGACAACATGGATGAGCCTTGAAAATATTACGCCAGTGAAGAAGCCTATCAAATGAAAGGCTACTACAGTATGATTCCATTTCTATAAAATTTCCAGAATAGGGAAACTTATAGAAATAGAAAGTAGTTTAATGGTTGCAGAGCCTTTGGGAAGAAGGAAATGGGGAGTGACTGATAACGAGTATGGTGTTTTTTCTTTGGTGTAATGAAAGTGTTCTGAAATTAAATAGTGATGACAATTGCACAACTATGAATATGCTAAAAACTATTGAACTGTATACTTTAAAAATGAATTTTGTGGTATGTCAATTATATCTCAATAAAGCTGCTATTTTTTTTTATAAAAGCCATTAAATGTTCCGTATCTTTTTCTAGAGAATAGTTATATAGGTGTACTCATAGGTTAAAGAAATCATCAAGCCATATACTTAAGAATAGCACACTTTGGCTGGGTGCAGTGGCTCACACCTGTAATCCCAGCACTTTGGGAGGCCGAGGTAGGCAGATCACGAGATCAGGAGATCAAGACCATCCTGGCTAACATGGTGAAACCCCAACTCTACTAAAACTACAAAAAAAAAAAAAGCTGGGCGTGGTGGCAGACGCCTGTAGTCCCAGCTACTCAGGAGGCTGAGACAGAAGAATGATATGAACCTGGACGATGGAGCTTGCAGTGAGCCTAGATTGCACCACTGCACTCCAGCCTGGGCAACAGAGCTCGTCTCAAAAAAAAACTTTTTTTAATAAAAAAAAAAAAAGAATAGTACACGTCACACACTTTACTACATGTATCTTATACCTCAATAAACAAATAAACAAAAATTTATGGTGACAAACATCAGAAAAGAGGTAACCTCTAGAGAAGAATAGTTACTACTAGGGGGATGGGGGAGTCTTCAGGTGATGAAAAGATTCCATATCTTGTTCTGGTTGGCAGCTACATGAATATATACACATGGAAAAATTCATTGAGCCGTATACTTAAGATTACAGCACTTTGCTGAATGTGTATTATACCTCAATAATTTGGTTTTTTTGTCTTTAAAAAGAAGCCACTTCAGTAGAAATGACAGGCAGAAACTGGGTTAAGGGGTGAATACCTTTCAAAAAGTGAAGGTAACAGTTATGTACCTCTGCCTTCATGGCTGCTTCCCTAATGGGAAAAATTAGGAAAAACATACAATAGATGAGAGAAATTTGAGTGTATCACTAGAGGAAAATCCAATTAGGAAGGGACAGAATCAAGAAGATAATTAACAGATTCAGGTCTGAAATGAAGAAAGAGGGGAAAAGGTTACAGGTAATTTTGTCAAAAGGCCAAAAAGCATAGTTCTAATTATGTTCGTATGAACAAAAAGAACTTGGCCAAAGGTTCTTAGACATCTTAGATAGCTTAATATGGGGAAGATACCTCATCTTAAAAGTTAATATGCCTCTGCATTTCCCACGGGGCAATGGTCCAGTGGTTTAATGAGATCAAGCAAATCAGGTGCTATGCTCTCTAGTCACTTGGTTATTAGATAAAAGGTGAATCAGGTATCTCAGATCTCAGAAAATGGAAGAGAAAAATCCTTGCAATATAAGCCTCTCCACCATTCCTAGCTCAGGTCTAAAAGTAAAGCCATCTCATCAGTCAGGATGAAAAGTCATTCAAAATCCACTTTTAAATACATCTAATGCTGGAGTACAAACAACTTCCACTTTGTTGTTTATAATCTTTTTTCTGTAGACTGAGCCTGATCCATAGTAGGAACTCATTGATTTCAATGATTCTAGGATTTTTCATTTTGACGTCTCTGAAACTGACATGCATTTCAAATTCAATGGCATGTTATACTGTGCTCTGCACTATTTTTTTCTCCTCAATGGCACATAAAATAATGGTATGAAGCACAATGAGTGGCATCTTAGAACTGATTAAACATGTCACTTAATGAATGAATCAGTGACTAAAAGATCAGATTTGGAGGAGTCAGTTACCTGAATAAGAATGCTGTGTGCCCTCACTGGAAATAGATGAAGTTCCTCCAATAGCAGTAATCCCTTCCCTCTTGTTAATTATTTTTCGGAATGTTTTGCTGATATCTTTGCTTTTTAATTCTTGCATTAGCTGGAATGGAACATAAGTAAAATTGAGAATCAGATAACAAAAACCTGACAAGATGAAGGATATTTATTTATATTTCTTTATTTAATAAGAAATAATACCAAATTAAATACTAGTCAGTTGTACTTATTGCTTGTATTCACAGATAACTTTCATCATTTTACCAATAACACAAAATAGACAAATACTTGAACCCCAAACAGTGAAATAAATTTTTTATAACTAAGCTTAAATTGAACACACTGAAATTATTCTTCTTGGGTTGCCATAATCTTTTGTACTGAAAACCTAAGAAATAACTAACTACATGCTAAAAATAAAAGAATGCCTTAATGAAGATATTTCCTGGCTGAACATCTCAAATGTATTCATGTTAAAATAAGTCAGCTCTTAAAGGAAATAACATAGGCTTACAGAAACTCCCTTTCCCAATCACTTTCTCACTGGACTCACCAGAGATTGGCAAGACTGAATTCAATCAGTTTTGCATGCAGCAAAGTGATTGGGTTTTTTTAAAATGCAAATCTGATCTTGTCACTTCACATTCTATTCTTCTCACTTCATTGGCTTCCTATTGCTTTTAGGACAAAAACAAAAATTGGACATGGCCCTGTGTGACCTGATTCTGACTTACTTCCCCAGCTACATTCCTTACCCTTACCATCTCAGCTCCAGCCACACAAACATTCTTTCAGTTGCTTGAGAATATTCACCATCTCTAAAGCCACAGGGCCTCTACACATGCTGTCATGTCTACCTGTCTCCCACATTATTCATTTTCCCGCAACTCACTTTTAAAATCTTTCTTCAGAACACATCACAGTCTTCACGCTGTAGGGATACCTTCCCTGAGTCCCTGCACTATCCAGCCTCGCCTCCAAATTCAATTCCTTCTACCACAAACTCTCACAGGACCTGTACCACTCTGTCATAGCAATTCTCATAGTTATCTTCTATCAATTTGTGCAATGCAGTCTCCCCAACACATATAAACTCCATGAAGGCAGGGATCACGTTTCTTTTCACTCATCAAATTACTCACAGTGCCTAGCAAAGTTTCGAGGAAGAGAAGAGCTAAAATACCTGCTTAATCAATAAAGAATGCAAAGTCAGACAATTTATATTTCATAAATATTCAATTATATTAATGGACAGTAAGCATTGAACTCACCTAGTTATTCTAGGGAATGAACTACTGTTATCTAAACCTGATTTCCATTCCAACAATTTGAGAATAATTTTTTTCCTTTGTTTTATGAATTAGTTGTGGAAATTATTTCAATAATAATAGTTATCGTCATTATCATCATTTTAAAGCAGTCCTTTTTCTGGCCTCTGAAGCTGGATTTAACCAAAGCTAGTGATGACATTATTACAATTCTGCTTTAACCAAGATTATCAGTAGCCCAAAAGGATTAGATTACTTACTGACACAAACTCTTCAAAACTGATTTTGCCATCTTTGTTGCTGTCAGCAACTGATATAATTTTCTCCACAATCTCTCGCACCTTGTAGCCAGGCAGAGGAAGGCTTGCTTCCTTAAACAAGTCTTGAAGTTCATAGTCACTGACATACCCACTATTGTCAATATCTGTAAAGATATATCATCAAATATATTTTGTAATCTTTGTTGAAGATGTACACTAAGAAGGCTTTTTGGGAGGACTCACAGACATGCAGACAGAGCCTTCCACATTTGTTTCACAGGTGGCAGTAACCTTTTATCCTGTACCTGAACTGTACAGAATATGCTATATGCTTTATTTTAAAAACTCATATTTAAGTCAGGCTTGGTAGTTCCAGCTATTTGGGAGACTAAGGTGAGGGGATCACCTGAGCCCAGGAGTTCAAGGCTGTTGTGAGCTATGATTACACTACTGCCCTTCAACTTAGGCAACAGAGTGAGACCCCATCTTTTAAACAAAAACAAAAACAAAACAAAACCCTTGTATATCTTTAAATGGAGTTTATTCCTGTTGCGGGAAGTCAGGGACCCCAAACAGAGGGACCAGCTGAAGCCATGGCAGAAGAACATAAATTGTGAAGGTTTCATAGACATTTATTAGTTCCCCAAATTAATACTTTTATAATTTCTTACGCCTGTCTTTACTGCAGTCTCTGAACATAAATTGCGAAGATTTCATGGACACTTATCACTTCCCCAGTCAATACTACTGTGATTTCCTATGCCTGTCTTTACTTTAATCTCTTAATCCCATCATCTTCGTAAGCTGAGGATGTATGTCACCTCACGACCCTGTGATGATTGCATTCACTGCACAAAAATTGTAGAGCACGTGTGTTTGAACAATATGAAATCTGGGCACCTTAAGAACAGGATAACAGCGATTTTCAGGGAACAAGAGACATAACCTTAAAGTCTTGGCTGCCTGAGAGCCGGGCAGAACAGAGCCATATTTCTCTTCTTTCAAAAGCAAATAGGAGAAATATCTCGGAATTCTTTTTCTCAGCAAGGAACTTCCCTAAGAAAGAGAATGCGATCCTAGGGGGCGGTCTCTAAAATGGCAGCTCTAGGGACGTCTGTCTTTTACGGTTGCAGATAGGGATGAAATAAGCCCCCAGCTTATTAAGCCCATAGTGCTCCCAGGCCTATTAGGATGAGGAAATTCCTACCTAATAAATTTTGGTCAGACCAGTTGTCTGCTCTCAAACCCTGTCTCCTGATAAGATGTTATCAATGACAATGCATGCCTGAAACTTCATTAACAATTTTAATTTCGCCCCGGTCCTGTGATATCACCCTGCCTCAATTTGCCTCGTAGTATTTTATTACCTTGTGAAGCATGTGATCTCTGTGACCCATACCCTATTCGTACACTCCCTCCCCTTTTGAAAATCACTAATAAAAACTTGCTGGTTTTGTGGCTTGGGGGGCATCATGGAACCTGCCGACATGTGATGTCTACCCCAGACATCCAGCTTTAAAATTTCTCTTTTGTACTCTTCCCTTTATTTCTCAGACTGGCCGACACTTAGGGAAGATAGAAAAGAACCCACAAAGAATTATCGGGTTGGGTTTCCCTGCTATATCCCCATAGATTTGGGGCCACCATATATATTTTAAGGGTACTGTTACTCTGATAGAAAACTCAGTTTTAGCACATGGCTAAGCATCAAAGAAATAAGCATTGGGGGGCGGGGAGGCCAGACACAGTGGCTCAAGCCTATAATCCCAGCACTTTGGGAGGCCGAGGTGGACAGATCACCTGAGGTCAGGAGTTTGAGATCAGCCTGGCCAACATGGCAAAACCCTGTCTCTACTAAAAATACAAAAATTAGCTGGGTATGGTGGTGGGCACCTGTAATCAAAGCTACTCAGGAGGCTGAGGTAGGAGAATCACTTGAACCTGGGAGGCAGAGGTTGCAGTGAGCCAAGATTGCACCACTGTACTCTACCCTGGGCAACAGAGTGAGACTCCATCTCAAAAAAAAAAAGAGGACTAAGCATGAGGAAGTCACAGGTAGCTAAAAAGGGAGCACCCACTCAGACTTTAACTTCTTGAGGGAATTTAGAAAATGAATCTGCTGACCCCACATTCCACATAAAATATGTGTGCTGTGTAAAATACACATAAGATATTTCTGTTCTACATTTCACTTGGTGGCAATTCTGTTTAATCTGTCAATAATTCATTGCTGCTTCATTATGTATTCATGATACCATTATGTATGCTGAATCATTTGATGTCATTTGAGATTAGGTGTTCCAGAAATTCACAACTATATTTGGACTTTGGGAAACAGGTTTCCAGGTGTTTTCATGTCATCATTGAGAGATGCCCTTCCCTAGGTTTTCCCTAGAGACTGGGTATCACTTCTTGACTCAGAACAAAAGTGACACAAAACACTTCTGCCGAGAGTTGACAGCAGAGCTTTGCATTGTTTTGTTGCCTGGATCTGCCTTGGATAGGCTCTCTTTGCTCATCTGGTAATAGCTGCTTTGTTTCCTATATTTCTTGTTATTCTTAATAAAAGAGCTGCCATACTCACGGAGTTAATGGTTAGGAGAGAAACTTTTCTTTGAAATGCTCATATGAAAGTTTTAGAATTAATACTGTTCAGAATGATAGAATATTTCTAAACTAGAACCACCGATAACCAAGATATTGGTATAATTGCAAAAGTCAGCTAGGAAGCTAAGTTGCTTGATAGTGCAATAATATTGCTTTCTTTGAATTTAGAGAAAAATCTCATTACATTACCAGTTCAGAACTGTTTCCCATAATTCTGAAATATGCACATAGATTAGGCTGGCTTATTTCTAAACCAGCATAATAGTAGGAAATATTTTAAAACAAACAAGACTGAGGAAGTTATTTGCCTAATAACTATCGTGTTAAGCTAAAAAGATTAGTTAAGAGCTAGGATTCTGAAGACAGATATGGGGACTTAAGCTCCCAGCTCCATCCCTAGACCCTCTGTGGTTTTGGTGTGACATGACAAGAACTAATAGAAACCACTTAATGAACATATATGCTTAGCCAAGTGACTTGTTAAGAACTTGACTTACCTCATGAAATTATTTTTTTCTTTTTTTCTTTGAGACAGACTCTCGCTCTGTTGCCAGGCTGGAGTGCAGTGGTGCAATCTCAGTTCACTGCAACCTCTGCCTCTGGGGTTCAAGTGATTCTCCTGCCTCAGCCTCCTGAGTAGCTGGGACTACAGGTGCAAGCCACTACACCCAGCTAACTTTTGTATTTTTAGTAGAGATGGGGTTTCACCATGTTGGCCAGGATGGTCTTAATCTCTTGACCTCGTGATCTGCCCGCCCCAGCCTCCAAAGTGCTGGGATTACAGGCATGAGCCACTGCGCCTGGCCATCTCACGAAATTCTTACAACAACTTTGAGGTGGTTACTAATGTCATCCCCATTTTAAAGGTGAGAAAATAAAGGCTTACATTAAATAACTATAAAGGTCACAGTTTGAAAAGAAAACAAGACTTTCTTACAACTCGACAACAACAACAAAACAAAACAACTTGATTCAAAAATAGGAAAAGGGCTTGAAACGACATTTCTCCAGAGAAGATATACAATCAGCCAATAAGCACATACAGATGCTAAACATCACTAGTCATAAGGAAAATGCAAATAAAATAAGACACTACTTCACACCCAGGAGAATGCTTATTATCCAAAAAAAACCAGAAAACAAATGTTGGAGAGGATGTGAAAAAAATGGAATCCTGGTACACCACTGGTAGGAATGTAAAATGGTGCTTCCACTATGGAAAACAGTATGGTAGTTCCCCCACAAAATTACATATGGAATCACCATATGATGTAGCAATTCCGCTATTATGTTTACACTCAAAATAATTGAAAGCAGGGACTTGAACAGGTATTTGTATACCCATGTTCATAGCATTGTTCACAATAGCCAAAAGGTGGAAGCAACCCACATGGCCATGACTGGATGAGTGGATAAGCAAAATGTGGCATATACATACAATAAAATATTATTCAACCTTAAAAAGGGAGGAAATTCTGACACATGCTACAACATGGATGAATCTTGAGGACATTGTACTAAGTGAAATAAGTCGGTCACAAGAAGACAAATATTATGTGATTCCACCTATATGAGGTACCTAGAGTAGTCACATTCATACAGAAAGTAGGATGATGATTACCTGGGGCTGGGGGAGCAGGAGGTGGGAGTTATTGTTTAACGGATATGGAGTTTCAGTTTGGGAAAGGGATGGTGGTGATGAATGTAGAACGATGTGAATGTACTAAATGCTAATGAACTATACACTTAAAAATGGCTAAAATGGTAAATTCTGTTACGTATATTTAACCACAATTTCAAAAAGAAACAATACTGAGAAATATTTTAACTTGCCCCTTCTCTCCAGTGGCCCCAAAATACTCCATCTAATAACATTGGATGGCCATGTCCCACTGTCCCTGAGAAAAGTGTGCCAGAAATTAGCAGAGGTTTCTGAGTTCACAGAGTAGCAGTTTGTCTTGTAAATAAAGTCAGCAAGTACATATTCTGCTAGTGTTACTGCTTTGCTCAAACAGAACAAATTATCTTGCTGTCAAAATTGTTCTATCAAGGACCTGCTTCTGGGTCGGGATTTTGTACATAGCAGAGCAGCTCCCTCACTACCATCTATTGAAAGGCAGCCCTCAATACAAGCTTTTGTTTAAAAAAAGAATTGTTCCATCAGTTAATTGTTTATTCAATATGTCATTAAATAAATATTGCAATATTATATTAATATGTTCATGAATCATAAAGATTACAGTTGGTGTGCTAAACAAAGTAAATATATTACTCATTCATTTATTTTACCAAGACCTAGGTAGAACTTTTATTCAAGCTACCAAACTGCATCTATAAAATAACAGAAATATCAAACTATGAGATACATTTTTATTACTTCCTCTGTTTCAGTGCTCAAAATGAGCAGAACATTTCAACAATTGCCCAGTTTTTGTCTTGAAAAGATTCTGGACACTACATATAATTCTCTATAAAATGTATGACTGTTTTCTGAAAATCGTACCATATTCATACAATGCTCTAATGACAAATATGCCATTCCCAGGGAGACATGGAAAAGCCCAGAGATCGGTAGAATTTACTTTATTTCACAGTAATGATTTATAAAACATGAGCTTCCTCAGTTTTACAGTTTTTTGGTTTTTTTTTTTTTTTTTGGAGTGCTTTATTTTTTAAACTTATATCTTTTTTTCTTTGTATTGGTCAGTAAAACTCATGCTGCATGATATTTTACTCACATTAAGTTTAGTCATTATTAGGTTTGTGAGAAATCTAAGCACAAGACCAGCGGTGATCATTTTCTCCTCCCTGATCTAGCATATGACTGTTTCTCATGGAGGGCTCTATTACACTAGAGAAGGAGCTTGATGAGTAAGGGGCAAACGTGGTGGTGTCACTGTCCCAATGTCTATTCACTGCGCTCACCTTTCACTGGGTTCACCTTTCACTTGCATGCATTTGCAAACTAAAGCAAAAAAAAAAAAAAAAAAAAAAAGGTATTTGCATTCTCCTTGTTTACCATGGGTTTCCTAAGAGCAAACTGCAGAAGAATTGAGATCCAACAGAGTATGAGGAACATTTTTTGGAAGAAAAATACAAAACTGTCAAAATGATAATGTCATAAACACAAAACACTAAATGGCTATAAAAAGTGAAAGAAGAGGCCGGGCGCGGTGGCTCAAGCCTGTAATCCCAGCACTTCGGGAGGCCGAGACGGGCGGATCACGAGGTCAGGAGATCGAGACCATCCTGGCTAACACGGTGAAACCCCGTCTCTACTAAAAAATACAAAAAACTAGCCGGGTGAGGTGGCGGGCGCCTGTAGTCCCAGCTACTCGGGAGGCTGAGGCAGGAGAATGGCGTAAACCCAGGAGGCGGAGCTTGCAGTGAGCTGAGATCCGGCCACTGCACTCCAGCCTGGGCGACAGAGCGAGACTCCGTCTCAAAAAAAAAAAAAAAAAAAGTGAAAGAAGAAAAATAAGGCATACGGCCTTTAAAAACAATACTAAGACTTTCTAAATTATGCATGTGGGAGAAGGAAAATAAGATATATGGCATTTAAAAACAATACTGAGATTTTAAAAATATTCTGCATGAAGTCAGAAAGTGTTATAGTTAGTGACAAAGATGTGAAGGCCAGAGTTCAGTTTATACACAAGGAAGTATTTTTACATTTTTTCTCTCTGTAATAAGGATACCGTGTTCAGTGTATTCAGTTACACTGTCATTCATTAACCTGGATTATCCTCTGCAAAGAAATGATCAAAGAATTCAAAGTCCAATTCACCTAGAAATTCAAGCCAGTCTTAGCTTATCTTTCAGAAAGAGAGAATCCAGTGAAACTTAGATAGAAAAAAAGGAATAAATCTGGAGGTAATTGGGTGGTGGTAGATGAAATAAAAGGTATTGTTCCATTCCTGGAGTCTGACATCAAGCAGACCAGTAATATCGTATTTACTTTTTCTCAAGCATACCTATTTTATTAAATGCTTCTTGTAGTTCTTCAAGCTCCTCCCGAGAAATGGTAGTAGTACTGTTTTCCATCTTTGGACAGAAAAGACTATCTTCAGGTCTTTATATCTAGAAAAAGCAATATTATAAAAAGAGCATGAAACCTTTGGAAACATTTATCTAAGCAATATAAGGTACAGAGGAAGTACATTCTCTAGGAGAAATTATCTATGAGATATGGCTGACAAAGAACAAATAGGAGTAGGTCTCCTGGTAACAATCTCTCAGCATAGGCCAGCCAAACTATAACTGAGACTCAATAAGGGGAAGAAACACCTGTTTTTCTTACCTCGTGCTTTTACACAGATATTTCTCAACAGCCTAATGAATTAATTTCTATTTGCATTTTGCCCCACAATTTCAAGAAAATAAGCAATGCATTTCAAGTTTGAGAAAAGTAGAGCATTTATAAATGTACAGCATAAGGTCAGAAAGTAAATTTTTTAAGACACGAATAATGTCCACAAAAAAGGTAAATTCAGAATCTGCTTATCTTATAATGGGATGTGTGGTTTTAACATTCAGCTTCACAATATTCAACCACTGCCACGTTCTTTCTCCTTCCCCGTGTGAAGTCTCTGAGGGTCTGTGGGGCTCTTCTTTTACATGGCATGATCGTGGCTCACTGCAGTCCCAAACTCCTAGGCTTAAGTGATCCTCCCACCTCAGCCTCCTGAATAGGTAGGACTATAGGCATGTGCCACTGCACCCAGCTAAAAGTTTTTTGTAGAGACAGGATCTCACTGTGTGGTCCAGGCTGGTCTTGAACTCCTAGCTTCAAGCAGTCCTCCTGTCTCGGCCTTTGAAAGTTGAGCGGTGAGGGGGTGGGGGGCTTCGTATTCTGAGCAGGTAAGACAAACTAAAAAGGAAAAAATTACGTAAAACTGGGCTATAGGAAAAGTCACTAGGTGGTGTGTGTTCATTACAGAAAATAATTGATAACGAATGTCCCAAACAGAAAATTAACATTACTCATAATCCTACTATCCAGAAGTATCGACAAATATCATTTCGTTGTCTTTATCCTTCTGACCCACTTTCTTTTTTTATTTTTATTATTTATTTTATTTATTTTATTTTTATTTATTTTATTTATTTATTTTTTGAGACAGAGTCTTGCTCTGTCGGCCTCAGGCTGGAGTAGCATGTGGCCGGATCTCAGCTCACGGCAAGCTCCGCCTCCCGGGTTACGCCATTCTCCTGCCTCAGCCTCCGGAGTAGCTGGACTACGGTGCCTGCCACCTCGCACGGCTCACGTTTTTGGTATTTTTTTTAGTAGAGACGGGGTTTCACCATGTTAGCCAGGATGGTCTTGAGTCTCCTGACCTCGTGAATCCGCCGTCTCGCCTCCCAAAGTGCTGGGATTTACAGGCTTGACGCACGCGCCCGGGCCTTTTAATTTTTTTTTTTGATGTGACAAGAGTCTCGCTTCTTCCACCAGGCTGGGAGTGCAATGGTGCAAATATCAAGCTCACGCCAACCCTCCGCTCCCAAGTTAAAGCGATTCTCCTGCCTCAGCCTCGGTAGCTGGGATTCAGGCACTATTGCCCAGCTAATTTTTGTATTTTTAGTAGAGATCTGGTTTCATCATGTTGCCAGACTGTGTCTCGAACTCACTGACCTCAAAGTGATCTACCCGCTCAGGGCTCCCAAAGTGCTGGGGATAACAGCATGTTAATCACAGCGCCTGGCCCCCTTCTGGACCTCTTTCAAAACACATGTGTACCTTTTGGGGTGTGAGAACATGACCATACCATATTACACCTTTTGTTGGTAATAACACATTGTCACTATGTTTTTCATGGCTTGGTTCATCAACATAATATTTAATGACTACATATATTCTCATAATTATTTGGTAAATTCCCCTCTTTCAGAGTATTTGCACTGCTTTTTATTTTTCATTAAAAAAAAAACAAATAATGCTTCAATGAACATCCCTCAGATAAATCTTTATTCTTCTCCATGTTTATTCGTGATAAATATCTAAAAGTGAATTATTTACATTTTTAGACTCTAATATCTAGCAATGCAACTCTTATTTATTTTCTATTATACTTTAAGTCTGGGATACATGGCAGAACATGCAGCGTTTGTTACATAAGTATACATGTGCCATGGTGGTTTGCTGCACCCATCAACCCATCAATCTACATACGTATTCTCCTAATGCTAATCCCTTCCCTAGTCCCCACCATCAACAGGCCCCAAGTGTGATGTCCCCTCCCTGTGTCCATGTACTTCGTCTTGTTCAACTCCTATTTATGAGTGAGAACCATACAGTGTTTGGTTTTCTGTTCTTGTGTTAGTTTGCTGAGAATGATGAGTTTTCCAGCTTCATCCATGTTCCATGTCCCCGCAAAGGACATGAACTCATCCTTCTTTATGGCTGCATAGTATTCCATAGTGTATACGTGTGACATTTTCTTTATCCAGTCTATCATTGATGGGCATTTGGACTGGTTCCAAGTCTTTGCTATTGTGAATAATGCTGCACTAAACATACGTGTGCATGTGTCTTTATAGCAGCATGATTTATAATCCTTTGGGTATATACCCAGTAACAGGATTGCTGGGTCAAATGGTATTTCTGGTTTTAGATCCTTGAGGAATCGCCACACTGTTTTCCACAACGGTTGAACTAATTTACACTCCCACCAACAGTGTAAGAGCTGTCCTATTTTTTTTTTAAGTGAAAGTAAGTTTATTAAGAAAGTAAAGGAATAAAAGAATGGCTACTCCACAGAGTAGCCACAACTCTTATTTTAAAATGACTTAGTGGCTTGTCTATTCACTGTACAGCTAAAGATGAATACAAATTATATTGTATTCCTCATAAACACTTAGTTCTATCAGACAGTTAATATATGCCTCAGAAAATAAGTGTCAACAAGTGCTTTATAAAACAATAGGAATTGAAGCTTAGTGGAAAATCCTCTTTTTATACACTTTTATAGACTTGTATTTATATAGAAGGTTCAATATCATCCCTAATTTTTCAGTGAAGCACATCAATTTTCAAAATAATTTATCCACTGAAATTTCATTCATCATTGAAAAATTATATTAAATTGTGTGAAGCCCTCTAGGAGTATGGCTCATTTGTGATCTGTACACAAATTTATTCAGAAATTGTGGTGTTCTTTAGAAATCACAAATTTCTATCTCTTACAATTTTTCTGGAGCCTGGTTCTAATTAAATGTGCAATTAAATCTTTTGGTCTTGTTTTAAATATACTACTGTCTGCTATTTAATTCTATACTGTTTTTAAAAAAATTCTAAAGAGCTCAAGTCAGTAGAAAAAGGAGTAAATAGAAGTCATCTTACTCCCCAGATGCAGGTTCTTACATCTTAGCATTAAATATTCATTTCATTGGATTCTCACCTTTAGAAAGCTTTAGTATATTTAAAACTATTTACAGGCATACTTATTTTGTGTTCAAATAGATTAAATCGTTTTTTTAAGGATTGTTAAGCATAATTCCCTGGGTCTGCAAAATGCTAGTTGTGTTGTGGCTGGCTTTGAATCTCTGTGGTTTCAGTCATCCTGTATATCCTTTCCTGTATTCAAAATGCTATCCCTTGCCTCAAGTTTTAAAAATAGTGCCCAATTTTAGCATTTGCACTCCACAGAAAGACTGCAAATTACCAGTGTTTGTGTTGACCTTGCATTTGAAACGATAAAAATAAACCTGGGGTTATATTCTTTGCTCATGCTTATTCAAATTTATATAATTTGTTAATTACATAAAATATTTTTAGTCTCCTATAATCAGGCAAAAGCAAACTTCTCAAAAAAGCAAAACCCATACAATGCTGTTTCCTATTTTAAAGCTTTGTTTTATAGTTAATAAGTGTAAAGATGTTGCTTTGAATCCTTTGACATTAAAATGAAACAAATAGAAAAATATAAAAGGATCTTCAAGATACACAGACAGCTCCTAACTTACGATGATTTGACTTAGAATTTTTCAACTTCACAATGGTGCGGAAGTTATACACAGTCAGCAGAGAGCGGTATGATACTCTCATCATGCTGGGCAGAGGTGGTGAGCCACGGTCAGCCACGCAATCCCAAGGGTGAACAACTAATACTCTACATTTACCACGTTGTCAGAAAGTTTTCCCAACTTTAGGCTACTGTAAGCATTCTAAGCACATTTAAGGTAGGCAAGGCTAAGCTATGAGGCTCAGTAGATTAGGTGTACAAAATGCACTTTTTACTTACGATGGGTTTATTGGAATGGGACTCCTCTGTAAGTTAAGAAGCATCTGTACTCTCAAAAAAACAAAACAAGATGCAGAAAAGTAAGTGTGGCAGGGAAAGGAGAGTGATGGTATCAGCTGTATGTTTATAAAACATTTTCTGGAAGGGTACAAAAGAATGGTAACAGTTGTGATTTTCACATTGTCAGTCTCAAGGCAATTCAGGGTTGTTTCTACTCCCTTTTTTTTTCCTGAAACTGTTCTAAGAAGGGTTTTAGATTCTGCCAGTCATAAAGAACTGCTCTAACTTTGGTAAACTTAAAAGGCTCAAGGAAGAAATTTGAGGGAGGAGAAAAGATCAAATCCAATTTTATCTAAATTTTCAAAAGTCTCTTTTAGAATGTGCTTAACTTTCTAAATATATATTTGGTTGTGTCACGGTACACTTGAGGATTAGGCAAGGAAAAAAGAGGCATTAATTGGTGAAAGAAGGTTCCATTTAAAATGATTTGTGCTTAAAGAAAAGTGGAAGTAAATTAGTCAGGCGTGGTGGTGCACACCTGTCATCCCAGCTACTCAGGAGGCTGAGGCAGGAGAATCGCTTGAACCCAGGAGGCAGAGGTTGCAGTGAGCCGCAATCGCACCGTTGCACTCCAGTCTGGGCAACAAGAGCGAAACTCTGTCTCAAAAAAGAAAACAAAACAACAACAACAGCAACAAAAAAAAGAAAGAAACAAAGAAAAGAAGAAAAGAAAAGTGGAAGAGGAACTGATCCTCTAGGAGGATTCCCATGCATTGGCAATTTGGGACTGGGCTGTTAGACTTACCACCAAGAGTTTTCTACTACTTACTTAAAAGTCCCAACATGTGGCCCCTAGTAAGGGAGTTTACATTCATTCATTCATGTATTCAACAAATACATCCTATTTGGCTTGGCTCAATGAAGATAAAAAGATGAGTAAGAATCAGTTTCTCCTAAAACTGTACTCATACAACATAGCGCTTATCAGGTTCAACTGTAAATGGATGAGAAGTTTAATTTAAACGGATTTTTTGTAAATAGTACAATCTTACAATTATTGCTCTTTGATGAACAAATTAGAATCATCTTCTAATTCACTTTCTGTTTAAATCTGGATATAAAGGAGTCTCTTTTATACTATATACCACGTATTATAGGAGTTATTCAGCATATATCATATATGGCCTTAAGTTAGAAGTCTATGAACTAAGGCCAGGCGTTGTGGCTTACACGTGTAATCCCAGCACTTTGGGACATGGAGGTGGGCAGATCGCTTGAGCTCAGGAGATGGAAACCAGCTTTGGCAACGTGGCAAAACCCCATCTCTACTAAAAAAATATATAAAAATTAGCCAGCCATGGTGGCTTGAGCCTGTAGTCCCAGCCATTCTGGAGGCTGAGGTGGGAGGATCACTTGAGCACAGGAGGTGTGGGCTGCAGTGAGCCGAGATCACACCACTGCACTCCAGCCTGAGCAACACAGCCAGACCATCTCAAAAAAAAAAAAAAAAAAAAAAAAAAGTTTCTGAACTAATTGTAACCAAGGCAATTGTATTATATGGAATGGTGATGTGAGAAGAAGGCTAAAAGGGGTGGGTGAGACTATGCATATGTACACACACACTCACATGCATGAGTTTAAGAGAAAACAAGAATAAGAGAAAGACAAAGACCAAAGACTTGAAGAAAACAGAAACAAGCTCTTGGAAAAGCATTTGATATGAGAAAGATTCACATTGCAGCAAAATTATCCCTTTCTTCATTAAAGCTAATTGCAAGTTGGGGCAGCAGTTACCAGAATAACAATGTAAAAACATGCAATGAGTCAGCAAGTATTTGGTGAAGAAAATACGGATGCGGACCCAAAACAGGCTGTACAGAAGGGCTTAGAGGAAATAACTTTCCCAAGGAAAGACAACATATTGAAATGAAAGCTGCTGGCACCTCAGCTCTGACTTTACTTTTTAATACATGGGATTTGATCACTTAAGCACAAAGGTTCAAATGTTATTTGACTTGTGCAACTGAATGAATGAGTGTGCAGAGTTAGAGTTGCTTACTGAATGGCTAAATCAGCATGCCAAAAACAAACAAAAACCAACAACAACGTAGTCTCTTCTCACAAGGCCTTTATCTCAGAGTTCTACCATTATCCATGGCTAACACCAAACAGGCGCTATTCAGTTTTGAAACCCAAACACTTCAAGTGATCAGTGAGGAAGTACATATTGAAGGGATGGCCTAGGCAAAGAGGGACAATGTGAAACGTATGACTCAACTTGGTCCCCCGGCCTCCTACTCTGTGCCCTCAGCTCCACTCAGATAGATGCGCTAATGGATTTGCCACGCCTCCGAGGACTCAGGCACTGCTCCCTCACTGCAGCCTGTTCAAGGGGCACAAAAATCTTTGCCTCTGCTGGCAGAGCCAAGGTTAGTAAGTTTTCTTAGCTGAAAAATAGGAAACTAGATTAAAAGTATATATAAATGGTGCAAAGTAGGATTTACTGGCGAACGCACAATAAAAAGTATCAATAGGAGACTGACTGGAACTATTTGTAGGGGAGAAAGAAAGGGAATGACTTAATCCCCAGTACTTAAGTCCTCTCTAAATCCAACACTGGGTGATAGATAACTTGTAAGCTGAGGAAATTAGAATCCACACAGTGGGAATCAGTTCTTCTGAGGACCCGCTGAACAATGATGCCTCATGGCCACAAGCTCAGCAACACTTCCTATCTACAGCCATGAATATTCTTCCTAGTTCCTGAAATCCTGGATGAAGAAAGAGGCCCCTCCCCATTTGACTCCCAACCTTTACCCCTTCCTTAATGTGTCCATAATGCTTGTCCCCTGGAAATCCCATCCACATCTCTAAGCCTACAAGGGCCAGGCAGGGAAAGTCAGAAGTATGATTCAGACCTGGTAGGGGATGGGAAGGGCTCTGAAAAGGAGCAGCCACTGCTGAGCTCCAGTGGACAG
The DNA here is from genome assembly GCF_001698545.2 of Rhinopithecus bieti. Taxonomy (NCBI): domain Eukaryota; kingdom Metazoa; phylum Chordata; class Mammalia; order Primates; family Cercopithecidae; genus Rhinopithecus; species Rhinopithecus bieti. The sequence goes on along the minus strand of NW_016807465.1, from coordinate 411,669 downwards.
TTGCCAAGAGGAATGAGGCCCAGGGTTGCTAGATCTTCTGATTTTTCAAGGGAAGTCACAGATCCATATTTTTAGGTGAAATTTGATTTTTAAGCTTTGGCAAACAATTTGAATTATTATAAAGCACTGTGTGTGCCAGATGAGTCCTTCAGTCTATTAAGTTTGGTTCCTCACCTTCTCAATTCTGTTCATTCATTGGCCTCCCAGGGGGCCTGGATGGAAATGCTGTGTGTTTCTTTAGAAACACTCCCATTGGCTGGGCACAGTAGCTTGTGCCTGTAGTCCCAGCTACTCAAAAGGCTGAGGTGGGAGGATTGCTTAAAGCTAGGAGTTTGAATCCAGCCTAAGCAAGACAGTGAGACCCCCCTATCTCCATCTCTTTTTGTTTTTTAGGGTTTTGTTTGTTTGTTTGTTTGAGGCAGAGTTCCATTCCTGTCATCCAGGCTGGAGTGCAATGGCACGATTTTGGCTCACTACAACCTCTGCCTCCTGGGTTCAAGTGATTCTCCTGCCTCAGTCTCCAAAGAAGCTGAGATTACAGGTGCCCATCACCATGCCCAGTTAATTTTTGTATATTTTTAGTAGAGACGGGGTTTCATCATGTCGGCCAGGCTGGTCTCGAACTCCTGACCTCAGGTGATCCAGCCGCCTTCGCCTCGCAAATGCTGGGATTACACACGTGAGCCACTGTGCCTGGCCCTGTCTCCATCTCTTAAAAGTAAAGAAAAGAGAAAAGAAAAAAGAAAAAGAAACACTCCCATCAAATAGCTCACTGAGGGCCAGAAGAAAACATTTGGTCTCTAAATTTGTCAAAACCCAACCTCAGATTTACACCACTCACCACATCCCTGAACCCAATAAGAGGCATTTCCAATTGTTGCCTCCTCTGAAAGATGAGGAGCCAGCAGGTCACAAGCCTATTAACCACAGAGACTTTCCCATCTCAGGCAGCTGGGCCTACCCGGCATCCCAGGATCTTTTCCTTCTCATTTAGTATTTATATCCCATCTACTGTCCCCTACCCCTTCTCCCACTTTAGGCCTTCACTGGCTCTCTGGGAAAATTCAACACATGAGTATTACCCAAGTCCCCATCATTATAATGTCTATAACTCTTTGAGTATAATTTCCTCAACATGTTTTGTTTTCTCCTTCAGCAACTATTTTCCTTCTTCTGACAACAGTCCTAACTTTAGTTCTGATGTTCCACCTGTAATGATACATCCATGCCATTTTTGGCTAAGGTTCCAGGTCCAAGCCATGCAGCACATCATATTCCCTGGCCACAGTGATTTTGCTTTAGGAATAGGCATAAAATCCAGTTGGAGTCAACAAGACATAACAAGGCTTTTGTAAAACATTTTATAATGAGAGTCCCCACATGATCCCCTGAATCAAAGAGGAAGTAGAGGTCAGAGCAGCTGTAGCCATCATGCCTCCAACAAAGAGAGAACACAAGGCTAAGACGAAGCCAAAACCAGACAAAAATTAGCTGGGCTTGGGGGTGGGCACCTGTAGTCCCAGCTACTCAGGAGGCTGAGGCACAAGAATCACTTGAACCCAAGAGGTAGAGGTTGCAGTAAGCTGAGATCACACCACTGCACTCCAGTTTGGGCGACAGAGCAAGACTCAGTCGAAGAAGAAAGAAGAAGGAAGAAGAAAGAAGAAAGAAGAAGGAAGAAGAAAGAAGAAAGAAGAAGAAGAAGAAAGAAGAAAGAAGAAAGAAGAAAGAAGAAGAGGAAGAAGAGGAAGAGGAGGAAGAGGAAGAAGAAGAGGAAGAGGAGGAAGAGGAGGAAAAAGAAGAAGAGGAAGAAGAAGAAAGAAGAGGAAGAGGAAGAAGACAGAAGAAGAAGAAAGAAGAAAAAGAAAGAAGAAAGAAGCAGAAGCAGCAGCAGCAGCAGCAGCCACCGCCAAAACCAACACTGCAGACGACAAACAGTAAAGACAAGACACATTCTGGCAGAGTTGTCAGGAATTCAGAGTCCTGAATTCCACTGTGGTTTTCTTTTTTTTTTTTTTTTTTTTTTTTGGTTACTCGAAAAAAATTATTAAAAGCCATTTAAACTGGGTTTCTATTGCTTTCAGCAACAAGTGTCTAAACGAATACAGAGAGAGCAAAAACAATCTACATGAAGAAAATGGGAGGCAAGTCACTTCCTCAAAGGATGGAGAATATTTGGGCATTCTGAATTGGGGAAGAAAATTACCTATATTTTCCAAATAAGTTTACATCTAGATTATAAGCATTACGTTGGTCATAATTTGTATTTTACCATGACCTCACCTAATCCCAGAAACTCAGTGCATCAGTGAACCACAGAAGTCAGTTTATAGTTGCTCCCACACTGATCAGTAGTATTGTATTAAAGATTATATTCATAGCCTAAAGGTCTCTAGACCTATGACTGCTTTGTACCTTTTCTTCCCTTTCCCTTCATTCAGAAAAATTCTTCCTATTCTCTTTTTGTTTTTTTTTTTGTTTTTTTTTTTGAGATAGAGTCTTGCTCTGTCGCCAAGGCTGGAGTTCAGTGGCGCGATCACAGCTCACCGCAAGCTCCATCTCCTGGATTCAAGCAATTCTCCTGCCACAGCCTCCCTAGTAGCTGGGATTTCAGGCATGAGCCACCATGCCTGGCTAATTTTTTGTATTTTTAGTAGAGAGGGGTTTCATCATATTGGTCATGGCTGGTCTCCAACTCCTGACCTCAGGTGATCCACCCACCTCAGCCTCCCAAAGTGCTGGGATTACAGGCGTGAGCCACCACGCCTGGCTTTTTTTTTTTTTTTTTTTTTTGACATAGGGTCTCACTCTGTTACCCAAACTGGAGTGCGGTTCACTGCAGCCTGGAACTCCAGGGCTCAGGTGATCCACCTCAGCCTCCTGAGTGTCTGGGACTACAGGCGTGTACCACCAAGCCCGGCTCCTATTAACTTTTAATTCACCTTCAGCTAAAGATGACAAAGTGAGTAGTAATATATTATGAGAAATGGGCAGGTCTTTCTGGCATGAGGCAGGGCAGGGCAATCTAGCTGCAATGACATACAAAGTCAATAATCATTAAAATCAGGAAACTTCTAAAGTATTGCATGTAGAGAGAAAAAAGCAATTTACTTAGTATCTGAGAGTAAAAAATATTTATGTCCAAGATGTTTGCAGATTTATCCAACATCCTACCAAAAACAGGTACTCTGAGTGGCAAGTCCCTTTAAGTTAGTTAGATTTCCAAAGTGGTGCCTGACCCAGATCTCAGTAAGACCCACACTATAATTTGCTGTGTGGCATGATAATGTGCTTTCAAAGCACAAAGGGAACAAGAAGGACGCATGGCAGACAATTCAGGAGCTAATGAAGCTGAAAAAATTCAAAACTCTCCATTCATTTTTGTACAGGCATTTTTATATATGGTCAGATATAAAATTGGCCTGAAATAAACCTTATGTAGGAACATTAGAAATGAGAGCTTCTTTATCAAATCTATTTGTTGCTTTTATTATTGTTTTGAAGTTCCAGTTGACAATAATAATGTCACTATATTGCTACTCATAATCACACAAGCTGCCCAATTCTCTATTTTCAAATCCTGGAGGAGGAAAATGTTCCAAAAACTGATGCCTCCCACAACTGAATTTTCTCTTGTCTTTTTTAGTTTGTTCCATTAAACTATACTTCAAACAATTTCCTTCATGAGATCACAGCCTCAACAATTTTAGTTAAACCTTTACCTACAGACTCCAAACCTTTCCTTTTAACAATCTTGATTTCCCACTACATCCTGAAAAAGGCCTCCTCTTTCTCCTGAGGCCTCTTCCATATTCTACAACTTTCCTTCATGCCATTTCCTGTCCCTAGAAACTCTATTCTCCCACAGCCAAATCTTTACCCCCACTCAAAGCAAAGCTCAAATTCCACCATGATTTTTTTCCTTCATTGCCCTCATTTCATTTGAGCACAGATTTATTGAGAACACCTAAGGCGCTAGGTGTTGTGCCAAGTGTTGGAGGCAATCAAATGATGACTCACACACAGACCTGACTCTCAAAGAGTTTACAATTTAGTAAGCAAGTCAATGAACCAAAGATGACAGCAATGGCAAACACATGACTCCCTTACCCACTGCAGACATCCCTCACCAATTGCAGTTCTTTCTCACTGAGCCTCACAGTCCTCCACACAGCCCCTACTAGAGACTCAGCTCTCAAAATGAACTAGAACCCCTGTACAGGCTAGAATTAAGTAAGTAGGAAAGAAAGAATCATCTGACTAGAAGATTCAAGGAAGGATTTCTAGAGTAGGTACCAATTGGCTGAAAAATGAATTGAAAAATGAACAGGCATGAGGTCAGGATTTCAAGACCAGTCTGGTCAACATAATGAAACCCTGTCTCTTCTAAAAATACAAAAAATTAGCTGGGTATGGTGGTGTGCACCTGTAATCCCAGCTAATCAGAAGGCTGAGGCAGAAGAATCGCGTGAACCCAAGAGGCAGACGTTGCAGTGAGCCAAGATTGTGCCATTGTACTCCAGCCCAGGCAACAGCGAGAGACTCTGTCTCAAAAAAAAAAAAAAAAAAGAAAGAAAGAAAAGAAAAGAAAAGAAAAGAAAAGAAAAGAAAAGAAAAGAAAGATGAACAGGCAGACTGAAAAAAGATGCAAACCCCAGCTAAGGGAGAAAAACTTTACTGGTCTTCCCCACAGACCACTCATAATCTGACAAATGGAGTTCTTGACTATTTATATTGTATTATAGCATCTTATCACCTTGTAATTTTTAAGTATAGAAGAAATATAGATACACCATTATCCTTAAGAAACTCCTAAGGTGATAAGATGATGCAATACAATATAGATTTCAGTTAACAACATCACTTTTAATTTCTCAGTGGCAATGATGGTGATGATTCTATTCAAAAAATGTCACTTCTTTGAAAGCCTTTAATTTTCTGTTAGTCTTTTTGCCTATTGGTAATTTGCATCTCCGGCACATGAAAAATCACCACTCCCATCTCCAAACACACCTACATGCTGCACCCTGTATTTAGAGCAGCCCAATATTGGCCAACTTAAGGACTCTCCCTTTTTCTACCCAAATAGGTCAAAATTGCATTTCTTCTTATGTACCTCAGAAAAGAAGGGATATTCTCACTCCCTCCAAGCCATGCTTTCTAAGAAGGAATTTTCTATGACTTCCAGGACTCTTAGCTTCAACTGTGTCCCCTTATCTACTGACAATGGAAATATTTAATCTTCCTACTTGCTATTTGTGCCAGTTAAGGTATTTTCACTATAAGCAACAAACAAACCTGATTCTGGCAACATTTGTCAAAAAAGGAATGCACTAGATTCAGGGCATTGACTCAAAGAATCAAGAGAGGGCTGAAGAAATGGACTCCCAAAGAACAGGTGACAGACAACTCCACGGAGTTCCACAGTAAGAACTATGATGTGCTGCTTTACAGCACTGTCTCCAGATGCTTCTGCTGCTATCTGAGGATGACAGTCTAGTTCCCAGGATGTTGTGTGATTGGCAGAGCTTCCACGACATGCCCATGCCTGTAGTAAAGGGGTATCAGGAAGACAAGACCTAAAGCTATGGAGAAACTTTTTCCTATACTCATTTGCCTTCTGTAGTCTTTTTATTTGCATGAAGCAAAGATGCAAGTTTTAAATCTGAATCCGAGGCAAATTCAAGCATGCCATCTTAGAATCTTCTCCTGACCTGAACTCATTGCATCCAATCAAAAACACATGAAGGTTGTATAAACATGGCTCATAAAATCTCCCCTTAACTCCCTACCCAAAAAAACACAAAACACAGCACTCATGCCTCATACACAGTGGCAGTCCAAACACAGCAAGTAAGACTTCCCTTACAGCCTTAATAATAGGCATTCATGGGCGTTCACTATAGGCCCAGCACTGTTCTAAGTACTACATGTATTGACTCATTGAATCCTCACAGCAACTCTATAAGGTTGATATTATTACAGTTCGCACTTTAGAATTAAAGAAATTGAGACCAAAAGCTTCACGTAAGTGGCAGAGCTGGGCTCTGAACCCAAGGAGTCTGCTAAGTCCAGACCCTTAATTATACAATGCCTTCATATTGGTGGTCTCCATCAAGCCCCTTATATGCCTACATCTTATGTTGTACCCCTTAGGACCTTCTCCTGTTGGAAGCTGCCCTAGAACCTGACTTGTTGGTACAGAACTGCCAGGGTGAAGTGTCAGCAGAATGTGACCTGTCTTATGATACTCAGGGAATGGATCAAAAGATTGAAATGAGCTTTGTGAAAATGACACCTTTTTTTTACATCACATTAGTTTTCTTCTGACACAATTTTTTACATCACATTTCTTTCCTCTGAAAACGTACCTTGTTCCTATTTTCTACGTATTATTTAGTAACAGGAAATTATACATTAGAGATAATGCTCAGACTGTAACTCCCTATAATGCCAAATAGTTCATTCAGAATGAATGCCTCAAGACCAACACTGAAGAACTGTCAGAGAGCAGGAAGTTGTGAGTCATTTCCAAGTGCTCTGGAATAACCCAGGTATTACCGCCTGGTTTGTAATCCTCTTTCCTCCAGCTGTAGCTGAGAATTTCAGTGTAAATGATTCACAGCAACACAAGAGAGATTCTGATCCAACTTGCATCTGAGTAAGCAGAAGAGTCCTACCCAGGGTGCTTCCAAGTCAGAATTTAAACTTTAACCTCTAAAACACACATTGTTTAAAACTTGAAGATTTTCATTCTTTGCAGAGACTTCAAGCAGTGCTTTTCAGAGTTGTAAGTCTGAGGTACTGCATTTTGCAACCTACATAATCCAACTCTGGCCTTCCCTATTAAAAGACAAAAGAAAGAATTGTCTTATACATGTATTCTTTTTCAAGGATTCATAGAAGTATTTCCTAAAATCCTAAGTTTTGATAGGTTATGGATTTGAAAAGGTACTGAAAAATATCAATCACAAAGAATGCCATAATAACAAAGAATTAACAGCTATCAAATTATTAACACAATTTACTTAAAGAATACAACTAATTAACAAATCTGTGTTTTATAATTCTTTTAATAGTCTGAATGCCACCACTGAAGGATTCTATCAAACGGGTTAGAGTTTTTCCTACTCGCAAAACATGGATGCCCCTTAGGGAAACCAGATATTTGCCAGAGAACTATGAAGTAATTATACGTTTTGCTTTTGGAGGAGGAAGGTGATGCCCACTACCAACTCTGGAAATTGTCTCTCACTAGAATCTTGGCATTAGAAAAATTGATAACTGCACTTGATCAAGCATTTTATACTTTTCAAAGCAGTTCCACATCCATTACCTCATTATTAGACAAAGTTACCCTCATAAATGAATCACGACACTCAAGTTTAATGATTTATAACAGTTATAAAGTCCTGTCCACACTCCTCACTCCACAATTAAGAAAAACAGCATATAGAGTGAGGGGTAAAATGATATGCTTCACGTTCCAGAACAAGTCATTGACAATGCTGAGTAAGAGTATGCACATCAAAAGAGGACTTTAAGTAAAAGACTACTAAAGAAGTCAGGTCACGCTGTGGCTCACGCCTATAATCCCAGCACTTTGGGAAGCCAAGGCAGGAGGATCACTTGAGCCCAGGAGTTTGAGACAAGCCTGGACGACATAGAGAGACCCCTTCTCTATGAAAAATAAAAATAAATTAGCCAGGCGTGGTGACACGCACCTGTGGTCTTAGTTACTCAGGAGGCTGAGGTAGGAGAATCCCTTGAGCCTGGGAAGTCGAGGCTGGAATGAGCCATCATGATATCACTGCACTCCAGCTTGGGTGACAGAGTGAGACCCTGTCTCAAAAACAAAACAAAACAAACAAACAAACAAAAAACAAAAAAAAAAATGACCAAAGAAAACCACTGTCATTTTATATGCCTAAGAGGCTCAAGCCAAAATTAAAACACAATAGACATTAATGTTTAAATGCCATGGGTTGTACAGCTTTAGAAATAAAAGAAGAGGTCAGGCATGGTGGCTCACACCTGTAATCCCAACACTTTGGGAGACTGAGGCGGGAGGATCACCTAAGGTCAGGAGTTCGAGACCAGCCTGGCCAACATGGTGAAATCCCGTCTCTACTAGAAATACAAAATTAGCTGGGCATGGTGGTGCATGCCTGTAATCCCAGCAACTTGGGAGCCTGAGGCAGGAGAATCGCTTGAACCCGGGAGGTGGAGGTTGCAGTGAGCCAAGATCATGCCATTGCACTCCAGTCTGGGTGACAAGAGCAAAATACCATCTCAAAAAAAAAAAGCAATGAAGAAATTAACAAGAGCAGAACTACTGTAGGAGATCTTAGCTGTTGGTAGTTTAATCAAGAACAAATGAAGATAAAGAGAATTTGACTAATATATTCTATAACTCTCAAATTATGTTCCTTATTTTCCTAAACTAAATCAAAGTTAGCTCTAAGCATACTCAGTATTAGAAGGCCAATGCTAGTTGTTATGTAGATCCCTCTCCATTCTTTGATATATACCAGGACCCCAGAACTTACATAAGAGGAAAAACTGGACTCCTTTTGTCATCAGTGAGCAGAGCCTTGCTTCAGTACTCTGATGTCTTAACCAGGGCTACTTCAGGAGGTTCATTGCTGCTTGACCTCTCTCCATCCAGTATTTGGCTCTTACCTTGTGCCCATCATAGGCCATAACCACAGCTTCAATGCATTCCTATCAAATACAGCCAACCTCACAATGCATTTAACGAGAAATATCTTACTTACGACTTTGTGGACAAATCAAGAAGAAACATTTACTTTACACACCACTGGGCAAAACTGCAAATTTTCCTTTAACTGTTCTTTCTCCGAAGCTCTTCTCTGCAAGAGAACCACCTCCTCTCTGATCACTCTAAAACTCTCTACCCTGACACAACTCCTGGCACTTCCTTTCTGGGCTCCAGTCTCCCCTTCACCAAGGCCTTTTCCCCTCAACCTCCATCTCAATAGCTTTTCTTATGTTGAGCAATTTAATTTTTTCCTCAGCTTCTACAATTTGCAAGTTCTCTCACCCATCATTGCCATTAACAAATACAACTTCCACCTAAAGATCCAACTCTTTTGGGAGGCAATAGGAAGAAAGCAAATAACAAAAGAAGGCTGGGAACAGGCTCATGCCTATAATCCTGGGTGGGAAATGAACTGGGTGAAGGATGGTGGTGGGGTGGGCAGATCGCTTGAGTCCAGGAGTTCAAGACCAGCCTGGGCAACCTGGCAAAACCCTGTCTCTACAAAAAATAGAAAACTTAGCCCAGTATGGTGGTACATCTCTGTAGCCTCAGCTACTTGGAGGGGTGAGTTGGGAGGATTACTTGAGCTCCAGGAAGTTGAGGCTACAAAGCTGAAAATACCACAGATCTATTCAAATTATGTTTTTAAAAGGCCATTAAGCTAAATGAAAATTAAAATAACAATTAAATATGAATACCATTGTTTTGCTCAGAAAATTAACCATACTTTTAAAAGGATAATAATCGGATAATATGTTCTGGGAAACAGAGACCCCGCTATATGGGGCACAAACTGACAGACCACACTCATAAGGTGAAAACTGGAACAAACATTGTAGCACAATTTAGCAGCAATGGATTCAAAAGCCTAAAATTAACAAGGCTTTCTTCAAAAATGTTGATGAAACAATTCCATTTGTAGGATTTATTCTACAGAAGTATTCCAAAGTGAGTGGAAAGATTTTGGTATAGATCTTTACTTCATTTTTACTTAAAATAATGGAAAATGAAAACAACCTAAACTTCTAAAAAATAGAGAATTTATTTAATAATATATGGTAAATCTCCCAATAAAAGGAAAATCAGATAGTAATTAAAAATCATGTTCTCAAAGAACATGGAAAAAAATTCACCATATACTATTCAGGTTTCCAAAAAGGAGATTATCAGTATGTATAGTATATTCCCAACTTTGTTTAAAGTATACACCTGTGCAAAGAAAAAAAGACGAGTTAGAGGTGATAGGGAAACGTGTAGACATGTTTAATAAAATACACATCTTTAAATTTTTTCAATAGATACATGATCTAGAGAAAGCAAAAGAAATCTCCAGAGCCAGATATGAAGTGGGAAGCTGCATAAGAGCAGGGCAACATTCACAGCTCAAAGGAGTGAGACCTCGGATCCTGAACACAGCAGAAAGTTAGAAGTGGAACAGAAAGCCCAAACCTGGGAAGAGGCAGTCCTGTCTGTAAAGAGGTATACTTAACACATACTACAGACAGAAAAAAAAAAAGGCACCCAGGAGAAATCTGAACCCCAAAACTGCCCCTAGGTGTGAGGGGGAGCCTGAATTCACACCATTTCCCCTAAAGAAACCCAGAACCCAAGAAACCAAGGAAACCATAAGGATCTCACAAAGGCGAAAGCAGAAGTGCTCGGTAGGACGACTGGCACCACCCAGAGCACACGCTGGACTCCAGCTGAAGATAGTGCTCTGAAGACAAAACTCACACAGACAAAACTTACGCACTGTGAGAATCCATCAGCATGAAAGGAAGACACTTCCAAACTGGGAATCACAAAACAGACTTTGTAATAAATATGTCTAAATTTTTCAGAGATTAAAAAAAAAGGAATTCATTCTTAAGAACAGAAAATGTTTAAAAGAAAAGTGCATATCTTTTAAAAGAATAGGATATATATATTCATATATATACAAAATGATAATAGGAGCTATTTTGGGGGTGAGGGTGGTGAGATTATGAATGCCTTAAATTTTTTCTATATAGTTGTGTATTTCCAACAATGACCAAATATTACTTTAAAAAATATATATTATATATGTGTATATATTATATATATACACATATATAATATATACATATTATATATCTATACATATTATATATATACATATAATCACTCTGGGTCTCGCTCTGTCACCCAGGCTGGAGTACAGTGTGCAATCATAGCTCATTGCAACTTCAAACACCTGGGCCCAAGGCATTCTTCCACTCCAGCCTCTCAAAGCTAGGACTATAGGCATGCACTACCATACCTGGCTAAAAGTTTTTTTTGTTTTTGTTTTTTGTAGAGACCAGGTCTCACTCTTTTAACCAGGCTGGTCTCTGTAGGAATGGGCCACCACCAGGTCCGGCTCAAATATTACTTTTATAACAGACAAGAGAGGAAGAAAAAAGGTGAAGATTCACACTTAACTATTCCCATGTGATGGCTAAAAAGAATTTTTGAGAAACGATGGGCATAAACCTTGATAAACTACTACAATAAATCCAAACTGGCCTCTAATGAATGCCCCTACAACCTAGCCAAACCCACATCAGACACCACCCAACCACACACTCCATACCACATGCTGCAATCAAACTGAGCACATCAGCAGATCCTGTACATGTTATTTTAAAATATTAACCCTCTATACATGCCCTTTTCCTGAAATTCTCTTCATCCTTTCTTCACCCTTTAAAGTCTTGCTAATCATTCCAGATCCAATGAAATACTGTTTTTCTTGTGTAGTCTTCCTCAAATCCTTCAGCCTGAATAAGCAATCATATCACTCAGTGATGTCAAAGGAACTCACTGAGCCTTCTGATTAATGCCATTTTGCACACAGTATTTTCTGTTCATCCTGCCTTCATCAAGGACTACGCATTCTTGGAAATAAGAGACATCTTTTTTCAGGTTATCTCTGAAAACTGTCGAAAGCATTATTTACCCATAGTTGGTGCTCGATAAAAATTTGTTGTATGAACCCAAGTACAGAAAGTCACTAAAACCCTACCAAAAGATAAACTCAAGAAAATCATCTTCTTAGTCCATTTTTTCTCCCGTACCTTCAGAGAAGTGAAGTAGATTCATCTGCCCACTGTTTGCTTATGTCCACTTAAACAATACACATTTCAAATAATATCAACAGGATTTTACATTTTTCTGGTCTTGTATTGTTTCCTGTCTCTGGCATGCCATATATGTAATCACACTTATCTCCTCTATTGTATTCAATTCTCCCAGTCAATTTTAATCAATAGCTTAAAATATTTTCCGATGATCAGTCTGCAGCAGACATGGTTTTTCAAGGCTTCGTTAGACACTAGAAATACATGTAGAACTAGTAATACAAAATGGCCCTCAATTCAATTGAATTAAGTAAATAGTTTATGACTGCTTAGTGTTTAACACTACGTCAAACCTCATCGGGGATATAGAAAGAAATATTAGATTTATTCTCTATACTCAAAAAGTTTAAATTCATTCATTTATTCATCCAGCCAACACTTACTAAGAACTGCCTGTGCACTCAGTCCTATGCTAAGCACTGTGAAGGACATCAAGAAGTTTAATTTCTGGTCTAGGGATTCAAGCAGCTTTCAAACTAGTTGGGGATGTAAGAAAATTAGTAAGCTAAATAGCAATGTTAGTATAAGTGTAATCAATAAAATTCACCATCTGGTGCAGTCTAGACACAGAGAATTAAGGAGGTGCGAGGAAGAAGAGGTGTCCATGTGTTCAAATGATACAGAAAGTATTCAAGGGAGTAGTAGGAATTAGAGAAAAGCAATGTTATCTCAAGTGTAGTGGTGTAAAAGTGCTAAATAATAACTTACTCTTTGACAATCCCAACCCATTCCCTCTACCATTCCACTACTAAAACCAAGTGGACTGGATTCAGGGTCTTAACAAAGGGGCCCCACATGGACCTCATTACTACAGACTAAGGGGAAATTCAGACACTTCAGATGTCAGCAGGGAGGGACAACCACACCCAGGGACTACACAAAGTCTCAGCAGAAGCTGGTTTAAGAGAAATGACAGGCCCTGAACCCCTCACCCTCCTATCCATGCTATGACATGACGAAGTTTCTGAAAACTTACTGCTACCACCCAGGGACGACAACTGAGCTCAGCCTTAAATGACTGAGTTTTACCCTATATGTTTTACCCTAAGGAAGTCTTCTATTACATAAGTACTGATGATAGAAATTATGTTGTAATAAATATAAAGATAGGCCGGGCGCGGTGCTCACACCTGTATTCCCAGCACTTTGGGAAGCTGAGGAAGCTGAGGAGGTCGGGAGTTGGAGACCAGCCTGATCAACATGGAGAAACCCTGTCTCTACTAAAAATACAAAATTAGCAGAGCATGGTGGCAGATGCCTATAATCCCAGCTACTCGGGAGGCTAAGGCAGGAGAATTGCTTGAACCTGGGAGATGGGGGTTGCAGTGAGCTGAGATCACGCCATTGCACTCCAACCTGGGCAACAAGAGCGAAACTCCGTCTCAAAAAAATAATAAAATAAAATAAAATGTTTCTCACACACCTAAATTTTGAGGCCTGGGAATTCATCCTTGCTACAGAGTCGTTGTTTTTTTTAAATCAAATATAATACAAGCTAGTACATCATTACATTCCAAAATGAATATTGAGAAAATGTGCCTCAGAGAAGCAAACAGTATGGCTAGAAAGAGTTTAAAGACACATGCTAAACACCACTCCCAGGCATCCTTTTTAGAGCACTCAAAAGCAGGCATGTTTCTGCCCACCCTGAAGTGTCACTGTTGTCCCTGAGTTCAGAGACTGCTCACAGACCAACTAAGAGGGCCACAGTTATTACAGGTGTCAACCCTTCATGACAGCACTTCTGCCTTCTCGACACCCTATGCTTTCTTGCCTTCCACTGAGCTTCGAAACGTGGCAGATCCAGAAGGCCATGCTGGCTTTACCTTTTACCAGCTGTGCAGTCTGGGGTATCTGACCTCTCTGGATCTCACTTTTTAGATTGGAAGAAATACCTATCTCATAGCGTTGTCAGAATCAAATAAGAAAGCACATGTGAAAGTCCAGGTACTATTTTATTGCCTCTTTCAGGAGATAGTATGCTTAAAATGACTTTCTTAATTATAGAATAAAGAGCTTTATTCTCTAGAAATTTCAGAATCTCGGGTTAAGTGAGCAGACAGACAGGTATGTTGGGGAAAAGGGATCCCCTGGCCCCCTATATTCACATCTCACACACGAATTGCAGCTATCACCTTTTGCGATGGCACTGGCTAGCTTCTTCGAGAGTAGAAGAAGGAGGGTGAGTAGAAGCAGGAGGGTGAGTAGAAGAATAAAAAATGGAGAAAGAGTTCTTGGCCATTAAAGAAGCTCCAAATCTTATATTTATATATATTTATATGTATGTTTATATATATATACACACACATACAGACACACACACACATATATATACACACACATATATATATATGGAGAGAGAGAGAGAGGGAGGGGCCTGGCATGTTGTTTACCTACAGATAAAAAGTATTAATCAGGATGACAGGATCTGTGATAACTTTTAACTGTCTACTTTCTTTTCCATGTTTAATTACATATCCTGAATATACATACACATATACACAGGGGAAAACTACACTCAATTTTTTGGACTATTCCTTCATAGGCTTTTCACAGGCTTTTTCTTAAAACATAATTTATACAAAACTATTTATCCACCTTTGAATATTACATGGTATTTTCCCACGATGTTAAGCTTTTCATGAACATTTTTCTAAACTATAAATTGATTTTTATCAGCTTTAAGCTATAATTCGCATACACTAAGCTGCACATACTTAACATATGAAATGTGAAGTTTTTGCATACGACAACATATTTGAAACTGTCACTATTATTAAGAAAGTGAACACATCTATGATTCCTATAATATTCCTCATGCTCCTTGGTAATCCCTCCTTCCTATCCTCCTCTGTTTCCAGACAACCACTGATGTGTTTAATGTCACTATAGTTTGCATTTTCTAGGGTTTTATATAAACAGAATCATGTGTACATATTCTTTTATTCTGGCTTCTTTCAGTCAGCATAAATATTTTGAGATTTATCTACGTTGTGTGTTTTAATAGTTCATTCCTTTATATTTGAGTAGTGTACTTTTGAATGGATAAATCATGAAGACACCTAGGTTGTTCACAGATTTTGGTTATTACAAATAAGCTGCTATGAACTATTGTGTGCAAGTCTGTGTGTGGACAAACACATTCATTTTTCTTCAGTAAATGCCTATAGTAGAATGGCTAGAAATCGTGGTAGATGTATATTTGACTTTTTAAGATGCTATCAAGTTGTTTTCCAAAATAATTATACCATTTTGTAGTCCCATCAACAGTGTATGAGATTTCTGGTTCCTCCACATATTCGCCAACACTTGGTATGATCAATCTTTCTAATTTTGGCCATTCAAATTGTGCTATCTCACTATGGTATGTTATTTACACTTCTCTGATGACTAATGATGATAAGCATCTTTTCATGAGTTTGTCTACACATCCATATAGCTTCTTTGGTTAAGTGTCCAACTCTTTCACCCATTATTTTACTGTGTGTTTTGTTTTCTTAGTGAGTTGAGGGTTGTTGCATATTATGGATATAAGCGCTTTATTAGATATATACTTTGCACATGTTTTCTCCCAGTCTGAGAATTGTCATTTCATTCTCTTAATAGTTTCTTTGAAATGCTAGAACATTTTGATGAAGTCTGACTTATCAACCCTTTCTATAATAGACCATGCTTTTGGTGTTGCATCTTTGAAATTTTTATCAAACCCAAGGTCACAATGTTTTTTCTTTCAGAAGTTTTGTATTTTCTAGGACTGATATTCGGGTCTACAGTCTATTTTGGGTTTGTTTATAATACAAGGTATGAATCAATGTTCTTTTTTTTGCATCGGGGTATCCAATTTTTCCAGCACCATTTGTGGGTGATTATTGTTTCTCCACCGAATTGCATTTGCATCTTTGTTGAAATTCAGTTGTCCATATGTGTGAGCCTATTTATGGACTTTTTATTCTGTTCCATTCATGTGTCTATCTTTATGCAAATACAACACTGTTAATTACTGTAACTTTATAAAATGTCTAGAGGGGCTGGGTGTGGTGGCTCACACCTACAATCGCAACACTTTGGGTAGCTGAAGTGGGAGGACAGCTTCAAGCCAGGAGTTTGGGACCAACTTTGGCAACATAGTAAGAACCCTGTCGCCACAGGGAAAAGAAAAAAAAATTAGCCAGGCATGATGGCATGTTTCTGTTATCCTAGCTACTTGAAAGGCTGAGGCAGAAGGATCGCTCGAGCCCAGGAGTTCAAGGCTGAGTGAGCTATGATGGTGCCACTGCACTTTAGCCTGGGCACCAGAACAAATCCCTGTCTCTTAAAAACAAACAAAAAACACACACACAAACAAACAAAAAACACACACACAAACAAAAAGCTCTAGAAATCAGGTAGCACTAGTTCTCCAATTCTGTTATTTTTGTCTAAAATAGTTTGGGCCATTCTAGGTCATTCACATTTCCATATGAATTTCAGAATCAGGATGCCCGTTTCTACCAAAATAGTCTTCTGTGATTTAGCCTGGAATTCCACTAAATTTAAGGATTGATTTTGGGGAACTGACATCTGAACAATACCGAGAGTTCATCACTATGTTATATTTCTTTATTCAAACCTTTTTTCTTTTGAGACAAAGTCTCACTCTGTCACCCAGGCTGGAGTGTAGTGGCATGAACTCAGCTCACTGCAACCTTTGCCTCCCAGTTTCAAGCAATTCTTCTGCCTCAGCCTCCTGAGTAGCTGGGACCGCAGACTCGTGCCACCACACCCAGATTTTTTTTTTTGTTTTTTTTTTTTTTTGTATTTTTAGTAGAGATAGGACTTCACCATGTTGGCCAGTGAATCTCTAACGTTTTAATTGTGATATGTAGACAATTAATCTTTAATGTGATTATTGATAAGGTTAAGTTTTTCCTCCTGCGATTTGTTTTCTATTTGTCCCATTTGTTCTTTGTTTTGTTTTTCCCTTTTTTCTTCTTTTGGATTACCCAAATATTATTTATAATTCCATTTTATCATCTTTCTTATTAGTTATAATTCTTCGTCATTTTAGTGATTGCTTTAGGATTTATAGCATACACATTTTTAACTTACTACAGCTTATCTTCAAGCACTACTATACCGTTTCAAATCTAGCATAAGAATATTACAGGGTGGTGGTATGTGCCTGAAGTTCCAGCTACTTAGGAGGCTAAGGTTGGGAGGATTGCATGAGCCCAGGAGTTCGGAGGCTACAGTGAGCCATGATTGCACCATTGCACTCCAACCTGGGTGACAGAGTGAGACCCTGTCTCTAAAAGAAAAAAAAAAAGCTCCAATGGTATGCTTCCATTTTCCCCTCAAGCCCCATATATTTTATTATTTTATTTAAAACAACTGTCTTTTAAAATGATTTAAACAAAAGAAATCTTATCTGTTTACTCATGTAGCACCATTTCTGATGCTCTTCTTTGTATAGACCCATATTTCCTTCTGCCTTGAGGACTTCCTTTAACATTTGTCAGGCAAGGCTGCTGGTGATGAATTCTTTCAGTTTTCACATGTCTAAAAGTCTTTATCTCTTTTTTTTTTTTTTTTTTTGAAGTATATTTTTGTTGGGTATAGAATTCTAGGTTGACTGTTTTTCTTTTATTACCTTAATGATGTTCCTCCACTATCTTATCTATACTACACCATCTTGGGCAAAACTTAAACAGCACTGCAGTGAGAAATAGATAAATCCACAAGCATAGTTGAAGACTTCAACTGAATACAAGCAAAAGACATCTACATCATCTTTACATTTCTTCCTATGTAATGTGTCTTTTTTCTTTGGGTTCTTTTAGATTTTTATCCTTATCAGTGGATTTGAAACAAAACAATTATGCTTTGATGTAGTTTTCCTCATGTAGCTTTTGTTTGGGGTTCATTGAGCATTTTGGATCTTTGGGTTTAAAGGTTTCATCAAATTTGGAAAATTTTTTCAGCCATGATCTCTTCAAGTATTTCTTCTGTTCCTCCCTCCTCCTTCAGGGAACTTAAGTATACAAATATTAGACCACTTAAAGTTATCATGCAGATTACTTCTATTTTAAGTACTTTTGTAGTTCTTTCCTTTTTGTTGCATTTTAGAAAGCTGCCATTGTTATGTCTCCAAGGTCTCTAATCTTTTCTGCAATGTCTAATCTGCCCTTAATCCTGTCCAGTGTATTTTCATCTCAGATGCTGAGTTTTTATCTCTAGACGTTTGATTTGGGTATCTTAAAATATTTTCTATGTCTCCACTTAACTCTCTTAAGCATAAGTAATATAGTGCTAATTACATTTTAATTTCATTGTCTGACAAGTCTAATAACTGTATTAGTTCTGGGTCAGTTTTGATTCATAGATTTTCCCTTCTAGTTATGGGTAACATTTTCCTGCTTCATTGCATGCCTGGTAATTTCTTACTGGATAAAAGACACTGTAAAGTTTACTTTGTTGGGTAACAGTTTTGTATTCCCATAACTTTTTTTATTGTGGTAAAAAACACATAACATTAATTTTACCATCTTAACCTTGTTTTTGTTTTGTTTTGTTTGTTTGTTTGTTTTGAGACGGAGTTTCACTCTTGTCGCCCAGGCTGGAGTGCAATGGTGCAATCTCAGCTCACTGCAACCTCCGCCTCCCAGGTTCGAGTGATTCTCCTGCCATAGCCTCCCGAGTAGCTGGGATTACAGGTGTAGCCACTACGCCCAGCTAATTTTTGTATTTTTAGTAGAGAGAGTTGCACCATGTTGGCCAGGCTGGTATCGAACTCCTGACCTCAGGTGATCCATCCATCTCAGCCTCCCAAAGTGCTGAGATTACAGGTGTGAGCTACTGCTCCCAGCCTTCTTAACCATTTTTAAATATATATTTCATTAGTGTTGATTATACTGCATTGTCATACAATAGTTCTCTATAACTTTGTCATCTTGCAAATCTGAAACTCTATACCCATTAAACACTAATTTCCCTTCTCTCCTCTCCCCAGCCCTTGGCAATCCCTTCTAATTTGTTTCTGTGTTTGACTACTCTACATGCTTCATATGAGTGGAATCATACAGTCTTTGTACTTTTGTGACTGGCTTATTTTGCTTAGCAAAACGAGGCCTTGGGGTTCATCCATGTTGTAGCATATGACAAGATTTCTTTCTTTTTAAAGGCTGCATGATATTCCATTGTATCTCTATACCACATTTCCTTTATCTAGTCACCTGCAAGTGGGCATGTGGTTTGCTTCCACGTCTTAGATGTTGTGACTAATGATGCAGTGAACATGTGTCTGCAAATATGTCTTTAAGATCCTGCTCTAGGCTGGGCATAGTGGCTCATGCCTGTAATCCCAGCATTTTGGAAGGCCAAGGCAGGTGGATCACCTGAGGTCAGGAGTTCAAGACCAGCCTGGCCAACAGGGTGAAACCCGTTTCTACTAAAAATATAAAAATTAGCCAGGCGTGGTGGCGTGTACCTGCAATCCCAGCTACTCAGGAGGCTGAGACAGGAGAATTGCTGGAACTCAGGAGGTGGAGGTTGCAGTGAGCTGAAATCATACCACGGCACTCCAGCCTGGGGAACAGAACAGGACTCCGTCTCAGAAAAAGAAAAGAAAAAAAAAAAGATCCTGCTCTAAATTTTTTCAAATATATACCTAGAGGTGGAATTGCTGGATCATATGTTAATTCTATTTTTAATTTTTTGAGGGCCCTCCATACTGCTTTCTATAATGGCTACACTATTTTACATTCCCAAAAGGGGTTCAATTACTCTGCATCCCCTCAGCAACACTTTTTAAATTTTCTGTTTGTTTGCTATTGGTCATCCTAATGGGCATAAGGTGACACCTCATTACAATTTTGATGCACATTTGTTTTCTCTTATGAATACAGATATTCTTCAACTTACAGTGATGTTATATCCTGATGACGAAAGTGCATAGAAAACTCACTTTTGACTTATATTTTCAACTTGTGATGGGGTTATTAGTACACAATCCCATTGTAAGTGGAGCAGTGTACTGAATGCCTATCATTTTTGCATTATCATACAGTTAAAAAATAGTAAGTCTAACCACTGTAAGTCAAGGACCATTTGTAGTGATATTGAACATCTTCTTATATGCTTATGGACCATTTGTATGTCATCTTTGGAATGTCATCTACTCCAATCCTTTGCCCACTTTTTAATTAGGTTGTTTTTAGTTAATGAATTATAGATCTCTTTATATATTCTGGATATTATCCCCTTATCAGTCATATGATTTACTAGTATCTTCTTCCACACCTAAGGTTGCCTTTTCACTCTACTGATTGTTTCCTTTGATGTGCAGAAGTTTTTTAGTTTGATGAAGTCCCATTTGTCTATTTGTGCTTTTGTTGCCTGCGTTTTTGATGCCACATCCAAGAAATCATTGCCAAATTCAGTGTCCTGAAGCTTTCACTCAATGTTTTCTTCTAAGAGTTTTAGGTTTTACATTTAGGTCTTTAATCCATTTTGAGTTAATTTTTGCATATGGTATAAGGTTCAACTTCGTCTTTTTTTTTTTTTTTTTTTTTGAGACAGGGTCTCACTCTGTTGTCCAGGCTGGACTGCAGTGGCATGATCTTGGTGCACTGCATCCTCGACCTCCCAGGCTCGAGCAATTCTCCCACCTCAGTCTCCTGAGTAGCTGGGACCACAGGCACACGCCACCACGCCAGCTTTGGGATTTTTTGATTGTTTTTGTTTTTTGAGATGGAGTCTCAATCTGTCACCCAGGCTGGAGTGCAGTGGCATGATCTTGGCTCACCGCAACCTCCACCTCCCAGTTTCGAACGATTCTCCTACCTCAGCCTCCCAAGTTGCTGGCTAAT
The DNA here is from genome assembly GCF_001698545.2 of Rhinopithecus bieti. Lineage (NCBI taxonomy): Eukaryota > Metazoa > Chordata > Mammalia > Primates > Cercopithecidae > Rhinopithecus > Rhinopithecus bieti. The sequence continues at coordinate 390,901 of NW_016807465.1, read as the reverse complement.
TTTTGTATTTTTAGCAGAAATGGGGTTTCACCATGTTGACCAGACTGGTCTCCAACTCCTGACCTCAAGTGATCCACCCACCGTGACCCCCCAAAGTGCTGGGATTACAGGCCTGAGCCACCATGCCAACCTTTTTTTTTTTTTTTTTGTATTTTTTATAGAGACAGGATTTTGCCATGTTGCCAAGGCTGATCTCAAACTACTGAGCCCAGGTGATCCACCTGCCTTGGCTTCCCAAAGCGCTGCGATTACAGGCACGAGCCACCATGCCCGGCCTCAATTTCATTCTTTTGTATATGGATATCCAATTTTCCAACACCATCTGTTGAACAGACTGTCTCTGCCCCATCACGTAAGTCTTGGGACCTTTGTCAAAGATCATTTGATATTCTCTCTCTCTCTCCATATATGTGTGTGTGTGTGTGTGTGTGTGTGTGTGTGTGTGTGTGTGCGCGCGCGTTTATTTACATGCTCTCTATTCTGTTCCATTGGTCTCTATATATGTCTTTATGCCAGTCCTATACCATCTTGATATCAGACTGCTGCTTTGTAGTATATTTTGAAAGCAGGAAGTGTACACTCTGTAACTTTATTTTTTTCTTTTTTTCTTTTTTTTTTTTTGAGACGGAGTCTCGCTCTGTCGCCCAGGCTGGAGTGCAGTGGCCGGATCTCAGCTCACTGCAAGCTCCGCCTCCCGGGTTCCCGCCATTCTCCTGCCTCAGCCTCCCAAGTAGCTGGGACTACAGGCGCCCGCCACCTCGCCCGGCTAATTTTTTTTATTTTTTAGTAGAGACGGGGTTTCACCGTGTTAGCCAGGATGGTCTCGATCTCCTGACCTCGTGATCCGCCCGTCTCGGCCTCCCAAAGTGCTGGGATTACAGGCTTGAGCCACCGCGCCTGGCCAACTTTATTTTTTTCAAGATTGCTTTGGACATTCGAGGTCCATTGGGATTTTTTTTTTTTCTTTTTTGAGACAGAGTTTCACTGTTGTTGCCCAGGCTGGAGAGCAATGGTATGATCTCGGTTCACTGCAACCTCCGCCTTCTGGTTTCAAGCAATTCTCCTGCCTCAGCCTCCCGAGTAGCTGGGATTACAGGCACTCGCCACCATGCCTGGCTAATTTTTGTATTTTTAGTAGAGGTGGAGTTTCACCATGTTGGCCAGGCTGGTCTCGAACTCTTGACCTCGTGATCTGTCCACCTCAGTCTCCCAAAGTGCTAGGATTACAGGCATGAGCCACTGCACCCAGCCGAGATTTTATATTTTAGAGTTTTTTTTTTTTTTTTTTTTGAGGCAGGGTCTCACTGTGTTGCCCAGGCTGGAGTACAGTGGTGCAATCTCAGCTTACTTACTTACTTACAACCTCTGCCTCCTGGGCTCAAGCAATCCTCCCGCCTCAGCCTCCTGAGCAGCTAGGATTACAGGCATCTGCCACCATGACTGGATAGTTTTTGTCTTTTTATAGAGATGGGGTTTCACCATGAGACTGGGCTGGTCTCAAAATCCTGGCCTCAAGTGATCCACCTGCCTCGGCCTCCCAAAATGCTGGGATTACAGGTACGAGCCACCTTGCCAGGGCAAAATTTTAAATATTTTTTTCTGTTTTTGTAAGTGGGGGGAAGCCCTATAACCATTCTTGATCTTTATTCTTGGATGCAGTTAAATTACTTGGAAAGAGTTCGACCCTTAGGTCTTGCTTTTAAGCTTCATTAGGCAGGACCAGCGCAGAAGTGAGTTTAGGGCTCTGATTCTCAACAGGAGATGACTATGCTCCCCAGAGGACATCTGGCAATGTCTGGAGATATTTTTTACTTTCACAAGAGGAGGCATCACTTGCATCTAGTGTGTTGAGGCCAGGAATGTTGCTAAACATCATATAATACACAGGAAATCCCCTTAAAACAAAGAATTATCAAGTCTAACATTCCTATAGTGCTGAGGTTGAGAAACCACACTGTCTGTGGGCTAATTATTCCCCACGATTGAGTCAAGAGGGCTCTGAGTACCCAATAACCTGTACATTACTACATGGTTTTTTACCGTGTGGCTGGTAAGAATTGGCACCATTCCTGGTCTGTGTGAGTGCTAAGCACTATTCCTTCTAATCCTTCCTGACAGTTCTTTCCCAGGTCTCCAGTGAGTTTCCTCATACACACGTGTGCTAATCAGAATTCTGATGAATACGTGCCAGGAACTTTATATAAATTATTTCTAATCCAGCCAGGCACGGTGGCTTACGCCTATAATCCCAGCACTTTGGGAGGCCAAGGCGGGCGGATCACAAGGTTAGGAGTTCGAGACCAGCCTGGCCAACATGGTGAAACTCCATCCTATTAAAAATACAAAAATTAGCCGCTCATGGTGATGCACACCTGTACTCCCAGCTACTCGGGAGGCTGAGGCACGAGAATCGCTTGAACCTGGGAGGCAGAGGTTGCAGTAAGCCAAGATTGTGCCATTGCACTCCAGCTTGGGTGACAGAGCGAGACTACATCTCAAAAAAAAAAAAAAAAAATTATTTCCAATCCTTAAAACAGCCCCCAAAAGTAGTAGTTGTTGTATCTATTTTTACTGATAAAATCAAGCTCACAACGGTTAACTAACTTGCCCAATACCACTTAGTTAGTAGGCACACGTTAATATCAAAACAACTAGAGTCATACTGAAACAAACTGGAACAAGTGTGTGAAAGTCCACGTTATCACTATTTAATACAAAGATGGGTCCAGGAAGCTTCCCCTCTGGACCTGCCATAAGAGAATTTAGTCATTCTGCTTACAGAGTTAGTCTGACTCTATACAACTCTTGAAATCTTAGAATATTTTACTTTAGTTAACTTCATTCTTTAAAATAGCATTAATCGGCTGACCCAGTGTTTTTTGTTTGTCTGTTTCAAAGTGATGGGTTTTTAATTAAGTCATAAGGTAGTATGAATGTCTCAGTACAAATTCACTAGAGATTTTATTCTCAGCTAATAACAATGACAAATGTTGTGAAAGAAAGAAATAAGTTTGAGGCCGGGCGCGGTGGCTCAAGCCTGTAATCCCAGCACTTTGGGAGGCCGAGACGGGCGGATCACGAGGTCAGGAGATCGAGACCATCCTGGCTAACACGGTGAAACCCCATCTCTACTAAAATACAAAAAAAAAAACTAGCCGGGCGAGGTGGCGGCGCCTGTAGTCCCAGCTACTCGGGAGGCTGAGGCAGGAGAATGGCGTGAACCCGGGAGGCAGAGCTTGCAGTGAGCTGAGGTCTGGCCACTGCACTCCAGCCTGGGTGACAGAGTGAGACTCCGTCTCAAAAAAAAAAAAAAAAAAAAAAAAAAAAAGTTTGAAAGTGATTCTTCATGGTGGCCTAAAACCAAAGACTAAGGAAGACCACCATGATATTATAAGTAACAGGTGCCATTATCAAGGTAAATTACATTTCAGATTTAAATGTTTTCTAATTTATAAAGCACTTTCAGATGTATTATCACATCTGATTTTCACATCAGCCCAGTGAGCTAAGGAACAGGACTGAATATTACATATTATAGAATTATTAGCTATTTCCTCACATGTAAAATGGGAATAAAAATAATATTACACTACATAAATTTATACACATACACATGTGCATGCACACATGCACACTGCACACACGTGCGTGCACACACACACTATATTTTCAGTTCTGGGACCCATCTTTATTCCCAATTCTACACATAAGGAAACAGGTTCAGAGGGATCAAGCTAAACAGCCTAGGTCATCCACTAGTAAGTGTCAAAGCTGGTAGTATTTCCAGTGTGCCCAAGTCCCAGTTCCATGTTCCTTTCAATAAACCACAATGACTCTTGAATGGCCAAAAGCAATGATGTCATGAATCAGGTTCTCAAGGGAACCAAGGTATCATCTTTCTACATGATATTCAAGAAAGAGATCTGAGCTTCTTTTATGTAGACATTGAAATTAGATGACTCAGTATAGAGGATTACAAAACAATTCTTTCTGTACATGGTTCTTTTTACTATCTCAATTCTAACTGAACTCCAAATCCTCATTTTTTTCTAAAAATTTAAAATATGATTAGCCCAGCATGGTGGCTCACATCTGTAATTGCAGCACTTTGGGAGGCCAAGGTGGGTGGATTGCTTGAGGCCAGGAATTCAAGACCAGCCTGGGCAACACAGGGAGACTCTGTCTCTAAAAGAAAAAAAAAAAAAGTCTTAAAAAAATTAACTGGACATGGTGGTACATGCCTGTGGTCCCAGCTCCTCAGGAGGATCTCTTGAGCCTGGGAGGTCAAGGCTACAGTGAACTCTGATAGCAACACTGCACTCTAGCCTGGGTGACAGAGCAAGACACTGTCTCAAAAACAAAACAAACAATAAACAGCTGTGCCTCACAGAAAGCAAACACATACACATACAACCATAATTTAAGTCTACTGATGAATGTACAAGCAGAATTCTATAGAAGAAAAAAAAACAGATAGCAGATACTTCAAACATGGGTCTGACAAAAATTTTCCTGAGAGGATAGGGTTTAAACTGGATGGGCCTTGAAGAGTAAGAAAGCTTTTCAAGTTCCATTTTGGGTGTAACAGATATTTCCAAAATCTTGACTTAAAAACCAAACCTTAATATGTCACTCCTGTTTCTGAACATTATTCCTTACAGAAACTTCCAACCAGTGGGTGTTACTTAGAAGGATGAGTTAATAGGCATATGTCAGTATAAAAAAGTAGGTACAAAACTAAATGTGGTTAAAAAAAAATCCCCTCCCCAAACACCTAAAAAGTCATCTAGTCCAACTCCCTGCTTAACAGATGAGAAAACTGAGGTCACAACCTTGTCTACTCAGAAAACAAGAGTCACCAAGAACAATGATCTCTACCAGAGTGTAGGAAGTAAATATAAGAACAATGTATATTTTTAAAACTAAAAACAAGGAAACAAAATTAGCTTTACAAATATTTAACGTGTATATTTTCAGTAGAATCCTAACTTGGTCCTTATGACCAGATCCCATGACGCAAACAGTTCAAGGGCTATTCCAAGAGAGGAGTAGACATTCCACAAAGAAGAGCCTGGACAGTGACTGTCATTCCTTTTTCACTTCCAGCATTTGTGATGTTCTACCATTTGTGCATGCCTGGTTGAGTAGATTAACAGATTATATAACCCAGTTGATAGCAAAGCTACCCTCACTAAATAAGCAAGTAGCTTTAAAAATATGTCTGCAAAGCAATTGGAGACTGTAAAAAATACAAATCATATAAGCATAATAAAACAATAGAACACACACCTCTAATCTTAGTAGGAGTCTTCATCAGCTACATCAGAAAAAAGAGGAGCAGTGTGATCGCATGTTGGGCAACAAAGTCAAAATTATCGAGATTATATAAAATACAACTTTATACTCATTAATAAACAGTATCTTGTGTATATATTGTACTATGATATATTAATGATATGATAAAGTCTTTCCAATTAACAATAGATTTTAAAATCATCTTATGTTTTCTCTTTTTTTTTTTTTTTTGAGACGGAGTCTTGCTCTGTCGCCCGGGCTGGAGTGCAGTGGCCGGATCTCAGCTCACTGCAAGCTCCGCCTCCCGGGTTTACGCCATTCTCCTGCCTCAGCCTCCCAAGTAGCTGGGACTACAGGCGCCCGCCACCTCGCCCGGCTAGTTTTTTGTATTTTTTTTTAGTAGAGACGGGGTTTCACCATGTTAGCCAGGATGGTCTCGATCTCCTGACCTCGTGATCTGCCCGTCTCGGCCTCCCAAAGTGCTGGGATTACAGGCTTGAGCCACCGCACCCGGCCTTATGTTTCTATTTTTCATTTAACCCCTGTCTGCCTTAGTTTCCTCATCTTAAACCCTATTTTATGATTGGCTGCCAGGATGAAATGATAATGTACAAAAAACACCCAGCACAATGTTAGTGATGTAGAGGGCACTCAAACAGCAGCAGCGAGGGCGTTTGCTCTAGACTCCTCCCCCCCATCCTCCCTAACAAAACAAATCCATGTCTCATTGCTTATTAACATGTTGTGTTTGCTAAGATGCCCTCTTCCTGATTTTCCATCATCCCCACTCTTCTTGTTGCTAAAACTATGTCCCATGCCTTATTTACTCCTGATCTGTCTGTGCTCTACTTGGGAGGAAGTAGCAGTCCCCTAGCAAAAGAGGAGTCTGCCACAATCTCTATGAGCTCCCCTTCTTATCCTTTTAAGTTTAGTTTTAGTGGCTCATACCTGTAATCCCAACATAGCAAGACATAGCCTCCTGAGTAGCATGCATGCATGAATTCATTCATTCATTCATTCATTCATTCATTCATTCATTCATTCATTCATTTTGTGAGACAGGGTCTTGTTCTGTTGTCCAGGCTGGAGTGCAGTGGCACAGTCACAGCTGACTGCAGCCTCGAACTCCTGGGCTCAATTAATCTTCCTGCCTCGGCCTCCAAAGTAGCTGGGACTACAGGCGCATGCCACCACACCCAGCTAATTTTTGTATTTTCAGTAGAGATGGGGTTTTGCCATGTTGCCCAGGATGGTTTTGAACTCCTGGGCTCAAGCAATCCACCTGCCTCAGTTCCCAAAGTGTTGGGATTACAGGAATGAGCCACCACATCCAGCAGCATTTATCTTCATATATATACCCTAGTATATATAACCTACACATTAAGTAGAACATGTATAACATATACATTTAGTATATGAAAATTAAAAATATAGACCTTGCAAGTAGTATATGCACAACATGTTGTTACTGATGAGCTAAAAATTCCAGAAGCCTGGGAACCACTGCTCCAACATGTGAAAAGGAGAAGCATCTCGACCTCCCATCTCAGCTGGAGTAGGTAGGTGTAGGGATAAGCATTTAGTAGCTTCTGACAACACTTTGTTTTTCCTGTAATGCCAATAACTGAGTTGGAAACATTTGGAAGGAAAGAGAAACAGGGAACCCTAGAAACCTCAGTTCTAATAGAAGAACATAGTCAGAAATGGTAGCTAAACTTTTATAATTCTTAAAGCAATTGAGGCCCAGACCCAGGGAACTTTAGAGATTAAAATCAGCACTTAGAAGAAAAAGTAGGCAGTCAGGCACTCAGTGGCATATTCAGGAGTTTAAGAGGTTTGTTTCTGCAGTTTATCCCTAACTCCAAAGTGCTGCTCTATTCTCTCTGGGCTCATATTTCCAGGGTTCCAAGCAATAGTGCCTTTTACAGCACTGACTGTTAAGTCATCACAGAGGCAGACTTTTTTTTAAATGGCTAGAAAAGGCCACACCATTAGTAACATTTGTAGCTACGCAAAGAAACATAATAAGGGTAATCAAATATCATGCTTTGGGTGGTAAACTGATCTAAACTGGGGATCATAAAGGAATGTTATCCCCCTCCTCCACAAGAATACAATTGAGCAATTGGTTGATTCATTATAAAAGGACTGGCACAAAGGCATAGCCTTTGTTGGACTCCAGGTATAATATAGGAAAGGCAATTCCAGTTCCTAAGAAAGCCATGTGTTTTGTTTTAACTATGTAAAATTTTCCCATGGCACTCACTTTCCATGGTTAATTGGTCACAATGTGTTCACTTCTCTAACAAGAGCCACAGAGTATTCTATGGTGCATACAAATAAGTTGACTGCCTCACAAAGCTGAGCAAGTCTTAACTCTCCACTTAGGTTTAAGAGCTCAGGTCACTGCGAAAAGAAAACATAACTTTTTAAAAGCTGGCCTCTTTTAAGAAAACTCCAGAGTCTTTAATTCTTTGGCACTGGGGCCTGTATAAATTGCCAGCAGTATCAGTATCCAAGTTTCCTCGACATGCATCATTCAAGATCTTCTCAGCTTTACACAGGGTGGGAACTGCTCATTTTCTGCTTTACTAAGAAAAGAACTTAAGGTAAGGCTGCTACAGCTTCTAGGGCTGCATAGGGTAAAGACAGAGAGTTTTTTGGCCAGCCTCAGAAACCATTAAAAATGTTCACGAAAGAGCAACTTGCTTATTTGTACACTATAAGATAATCATCTTTCTGAAAGCTTTCAGGCCCTTCCCAAATTCAATGAAACAGTGAAAAGGTTTTAAGCAAAGTTGTTACCCTCAAGTACATTTTGGTACTTGGAAATGCTGAAGAACAAATATAATGATAAAGAATTTATTTCCATTTAGATATTTTCTTCAGACTCCAGTTGCTTAGATAGAATCTTATTACATTCCTAGTACTGGAGATACCCTCTATTACTATGTCTTATAATCTGTGAAATTTCTCTGGAAAAAAGCGGAGTTTTGCTTATCCACAATTAAACTATAGACTGGAAGAGCTGTTTCCATCAGACTGAAAGCATCAAGTTTCCAAGCAATAATACACACACATTCTAGGTGGCACAGAAATAGTACATTCAGTCACTTCAGCATTCTCCTAACAACTTATATCCATTTCTGAAAGGAAAATCAAGGCCCAACCGAGAATTGAGTCTAATATTTTTATCCAACCCCAAATAAACCAAAACAGTCCTTTCTTCTCTAACCAGTGGTGCTTACAGAAGAAAGTTTTCAAACAGAAAAAATGAAGAGAGAATTAAGAATTGTATCTTCAAACCATCATTCTTAGCAAACTATCACAAGAAGAGAAAACCAAACACCGCATGTTCTCACTCATAGGTGGGAACTGAACAACGAGGAAACTTGGACTCGGGAAGGGGAACATCACACATTGGGGCCTATCATGGGGAGGGGGAGGGGGAAGGAATTGCATTGGGGAGTTATACATGATATAAAGACGCTGATGGGTCGCTGCACGAGTTGATGGGTGGCAGCAGCACGCAACATGGCACAAAGTATCACCATATGTACACAAACTGGCGCGTTATGCAGGCATGTACCCTAGAGCTTGAAGTATACGCATCAAAAAAAAAAACAAAAAAAAAATCTTACTATTCTTAGGCCCCATATAGCTTTTACTACTTATCATCTCACCGCTCTTTATTCCTCATTCTCAGATGTAAATCCTTTCGCACTCTGAGGGCCTAAAATGACACTTTTCTCAAAAATACATTGTCATTATAGAGTACAATCCAGTCGGTGATAAAACAAGAAAAAAAACAAAAAAAAAAAAAAAAAAAAAAGAATTGTATCTTCACACCAACGGTTCCTATTTACGCATTATTTACATTGATTATACAAAGCCATCTAGAGTCCCAAAGCAAGAATGCATTTAAAAAAGAAATACTATGAGGGTGTTTTCTCAATCTAACAATTACATGAAAAGCAGCCTGGAATCCGAGGCTGTCTTATTGCTATTGACAGAGAGAAATTTTTGTATACCTGCTTCTGCTGGTCTTATCACTTGAGATTTGGAAGTCCAGAAAAACAATTCAGAAGACTTAAAATTCAGTCTTCCTAAGCTGTGTCTATCCTCTGCCAAAGCTGGTGTTTGACCAAAGAAAAGAAGCAATTCCACACAGAAGTGTTCTGCCTATTACTACAGATTTTAATCTCTATGGAACTTACTCTCAGTAGAAAGGCCAACCTGCAACATGGGTGTGGTTTAGAACCATAAAAAAAAATCAAGAGACAAAAATGTGGATGTCATAATCATTTCTATTTGATTATAGCTGGGGAGCTGAAAATATATTGTGGTATTCACCTTACCCCTTAGATTTTACCCACGCAGGTTTTCTTCCTAGGGAATGGGACTACCTATGAGCTTCCATATTCTTTTTATAAATGTTCCTCTGTCACTTTAATTTAAAAATGGCAATGTTAAGCTGGGCACAGTGGTATATGCTTATAATCCCAGCTACTTGGGAGGCTGAGGCAGGAGAACCACCTGAGTCCAGGAGAACAAGGATGTAGTGTGCTATGATAACTCCTGTGAATAGCCACTGCACTCCAGTCTGGGCAATATAGCAAGACCCTATCTCTTAAAACAGAAAAGAAAATACCAATATTGTTTTCACCATGTAAAAAATCATGAAAAATTAATTCCCAGAAACAATTAGGAAACTGTAAAACCAAAAACAAACAAACCCTAACATCTTACTGAATTTCAATTAGAGTCACTGGACTAATTTCAAGCAAATATCCAAAATTATCTTTGAATAGTAACTGAAAACATGTTATAGTATTATACAGTGTTAAAACCAGAAGATGCCCCAAGGGTTATAGTCCAATACAACCATTTAAGTGAGGCAAGAACAGTTTCACTCACAAAATGTATAATGCATTTTCACTGTCTGGTTAATTATCATTATCTGAAGGGAAAGTCTAAAACATCTTTTATGATGGCTCCATAAAGGTAAAGAATGGATGTTATAAAACTGTTTCATACAGTGAAAGGAAAAGTTAAGGACTTTTATAAGCCAGTTTCTTTTTTTTTTTTTAAGTACATACAGTACTGCATGATCCCATTTATGGAAATTCTAGAAAATACAAACTAACCTATGGTGACAGCAGAACAAAGGTTGCTTAGAACAGGGTGAAAGGAGGGATGGAAAGCAAAATACACGAGGCGGCTTTGGAGGAAAAGAAGTGTTCTATATCTTGACTGTGGTGGTGATTTGGTGGCTGTATATACCTGTCTAAACACAGCTGGTTGTCCACTTTAAATGGGTACAGTCTAGCATACCTAAATTATACCTCAATGAATGTTAAAAATACACACTCATATTTAAATATTTTAAAGGACATCTGTATTGAAGAAGGCTTATTCTTGCTCTTTATGGCCACAAGCTGGTAGAATAAGAACCACTGGCAGAAATACCAGGAGACAAATTCTGCACCAGTGTAAGGAAATATTCTGTCCACGTGGTCCAGAGACAACCTGGACTGGAACAGTGAGGTTCTACACCCGGAACACTGGACCTGTGTGTCCAAAAGCTCAGAGTCAATTTTGGAGGTGCACAGGCTATTGTCTTTGGGAATCCCTACATAGAAAGTTGGATGAGGTGACATTAATGTTTTTTGCACTGAAAATTCCATTATTTCAAGGAGACCACCTATGGATGGCTGTAGTCCTGCTGCTGTTGCATGGAGTTCTGCTAACCTCTTGACTAATCATGTATTTGCTCTGTCTGATTTCCCCTAGGACTTCACTTCACGGGAAAAACCAATTATCTGCCCTATGTGTCCTTTTATAAAAATGGATCCTGTGTAGTTATTTTCTGATTGTTGAAAAGCAATATGCAGAATTAAAAGTATTTGGAAAATAATAAAACCTAAATTGTTCTCAAGCATACCATTCAGAAATAACCAAGGCCAAAATGTTATAAATTTTCAATCTTTCTTCTATGTACATGTGTTTGAATATACAATTTTCCAAACAAAATTGGTATTTGCTATATATAGTTTTACTTAATACTAAAGTTTTCAGTTTTTGAAAGTATGCCTTTCATGCTTCATAACAGTCCATGTTGTGACTATACCATGATTTATTTAAGCATTCAGGTTGCTAACTAAGGTGGTTTCCTATGTTTTACTTTTAGAAATAATGCTTCAGCAAACATCCTTGAACACAGAGGGTAGATGGGGAATGAGGAACATTACAGCTGTGAATCCAATTGCTCTAAGAGTTTACCCATTCCATTCTGTTACAAGCCATTTCAATTTCCCTTGTTGGTAAATGTCACAGTAGACAGTAAAAATGTACAGTATGGAGACTGCCACTTTTGCTGACAATATATTCTTCTTCATATCCACTATGAGCCTAAACCAAACTTCCAGAAAAAAAAAATACTGAAGAATTTTCTAATTTGATCTCAATAACAACTATGTAGAAAATGATATGGTGCCAAGTCACTGATCAGGGCCAAGGATATGGCGCAGTTCTTGTTTGTTCTTTTATTTTGTTTTATTTTTTTGAGACAGAGTCTCACTCTGTCGCCCAGGCTAGAGTGCAGGGGCACAATCTTGGCTCACTGCAACCTCTGCCCCTCCCAGGTTTAAGCATTTTTCTGCCTCAGCCTCCCGAGTAGCTGTGATTACAGGAACCCACCACCGCGTTGAGCATTTTTGTATTTTTAGTAGAGACAGAGTTTTACCATGTTGGCCAGGCTGGTCTCAAACTCCCGACCTCAAGTGACCTGACCACCTTGTCCTCCCAAAGTGCTGCGATTACAGGTGTGAGCTACTGCATACGGCCTGTATGATGCAGTTTTAACAGCCTATGAATATTTTGAACCATCACAAGCACTCAATAAATACTGGAGAATAATAAACTGAGTCAAAGTTGTATCTGTAATTCAAATTATTTGATAAAGCAAGAACATTTAGAAAAGAATTACTATTCCATGTTTAAATGCACCTTCAAGGCAAGAGTCACATTTTAAAAAATCTCTATAAACCCATAAACATTTGCTTAGAGATTTGTTTCTAAGATTGTCATATCATCTGTGAGAATATCTTTTTGTATCTTAAAAATAGTCTACTTCTCAGGCTTGGCACGGTGGCTCACGCCTGTAATCCCAACACTTTGGGAGGCTGAGGTGGGTGGATCACCTGAGGTCAGGAGTTTGAGACCAGCCTGGCCAACATGGTGAAACTCCATCTCTACTACAAATACCAAAAAATTAGCCGGGCATGGTGGCAGCACCTGTAATCCCAGCTACTTGGGAGGCTGAGGCAGAAGAATGAATTAAACCTGGGAGGCAGAGATTGCAGTAAGCCGAGATCGTGCCACTGCACTTCAGCCTGGGCGACAGAGCAAGACTCTGCCTCAAAAAAAAAGAAAAAAGAAAAAAGTCTACTTCTTAAACTTCTGAAGCATCAGGGTAGTGATGACCCCTGAGAATGACAGCAACTAGAAAGCAGTCAGAGAGTTTCTGGGGAGCCAGGAGTAAATCTGGTTTCTCGATAGGGTGCTGACTGTGGGAGTAGTCATTTGTAAAAATTCATCAATCTATACACATAATTTTTATGTCTTTCTGCATATATACTATACATCACATTTAAAAATAGAAGAAAAAAGTCCACTCCCTTGCCCATTATACCTCTGAGTAATCTGATAGAACATGAATTAACATATTTAGTAAAAGATGAATTGGAAACCTCACCTTTAACAATCCCAGTTTTACTTGCTTATATGAAACACTCTTAGCAATGTTCTTTTGTTTAGAATATTCTAAGGACACAATACATACATACATCTTGCAGACTTTTGGTATAAAGATAATATAATCAATTACTTAAATTTAGTACTTCAAATCAGTTAAGTAGTTACTAAGTACTTATTATAGCCAAGATGCTGCAGGGGTTTCTTTAATGCTGAACACATTTATGGAGGAAAACATAGAGAAGAACTCAAAAACAGCCTTTGGAAATGTGGCAGATGACATGGATTATTTTTAGCATTTTACTTCAGTTTTTGGGGAAAATAAGTAGATGTCATACTTTTAGCATCTTGGAAAATGTTGCCTAGAATAAGTAGGTGTCAAAACTTGTCATAAATATGTATCATAGATAAATTGGTAGACACAGGGCACACCAAGCAGCTGAAAGTGCATGAACAAAGGTGTGGAAGCAAGGGAGCATATGGTAGGCAATGAGTCACAAAAAGCAAATATTCTGGCTGAATGGGTGTGCCTATTTCATATCAGAATTTTTTTCTGAATCCAAGCTACCAGAGAAGCAGGCTCAACGTGAATTACCTTCCTTTCCTACTCACAGAGACAAATGTTGTGGCAGCTCTGCTTGACTACACAAAAGCCCTGAAACATCCTTTTCAAAACTATTTGTTTTGGAATCTGGCCCTGAAATGTTTTCTATTTAGAAAGATATCCTGTTAAGTCACATTTTCTCATGTACATCAATATGAATGCTTGGAGCCCAGCTCCTGCTGGTAGTGATAACCACTGCTATCTTATTTGTCAACAAAGGCAGACAATGCATCTGTGGCAGGCAGGATAATACCCCATCCCCCAAAGATGCCTGCATCCTAATCCCCAGAACCTATGAATATGGTACCTTACATGGGAAAACAGATTTTGCAGATGTTCATTAAGGGTATGGGCCTTGAGATGCGGCAGATTGTCTTAGATTATTTGGGCAGGCCCAATCTAATCACATGAGTCTTTAAAAGCAGAGAACCAAAGTGTAAGAGGGGCTTGACCCACTGTCACTGGCTATGAAGACAAAGGAAAGGAACCATGGGCCAAGGGATGCAGGTGGCCTCTACAAGCTGGGGATGGCCTTCCCTTTACATCTGGGAAGAAAACGGAGATCTCAGGCCTACCACCAAAAGAAACTAAATTCTGCCAGCAACCCAATGAGCCATGAAAATGATTCTCCCCTAGAACTTCCAGAAAGGAATGCAGTCCTGCTGTGTTGACTTTAGCCTGGTGAGATCTGTGTCAAACTTCTGAACTACAGAACTGTAAGATAATAAATTTGTACTGTTTAAGTTGCTAAACTTGTGGAAGTTTGTTATGGGAGCAATAGAAAGCTAATACAGGCTCGGATAGTTTTATTCAGAATGGGATGTTCTTATCACCTTGGCCTTGGATTATCCACGAGAGAACAGCTATCATTTGGGAGATGCAGCAGGGCAGGGGGTAGGCAGAGTTTGTTTGAGGGGAGAGATCAATGTGGATTTTACAGTTCTCCTTAAATACATTTTCCCTCCAATAACATATACATATTAGATGTTAGTCAAATATTTAGTGTAGGAGCTTAAAAGAAAACACTACAAAATAAAATACTCAAGATTCTGCCAATGATGATGAGCAGGCATACCTCTGTCTTAACCCTTCCTGAGAGACTGGGCCCCACAGATTACTGAAATAGACATGAAATGATGCCTACCAATTAGGTGCAGTAATCGTCTTTTCTTTTTTGAGACAGAGTCTCGCTCTGTTGCCCAGGCTGGAGTGCAGTGGTACGATCTTGGCTCACTGCAATCTGCCTCCTGGGTTTAAGCAATTCTCCTGCCTCAGCTTCCTGAGTAGCTGGGATTACAGGCACATGCCACCAAGCCCGGCTAATTCTTGTATTTTAGTAGAGATGGGGTTTCACCATATTGAATACGCTTGTCTTGAACTCCTGACCTCAAGTGATCCACCTGCTTCAGCCTCCCAAAGTGCTAGGATTACAGGACTGAGCCACTACACCCGGCCAGGTGTAGCAGGTTTTCATTAGTCATAAAATCAACATGTGGACTTTATTCTAAATGCAGATTCCTGGGTCTCAACCCAACGAGTCTCATTCAGAAGTTTTAGGATGGGGCCTAGGAATCTGAATGAGATCTAAAATAAGTATTTCTGAACTTTTTCCTCGAACAAATGGTTAATATTGCTGAAGCACTCCCCATTTCTCCCACCAACTACCTGAGACCTCTGCTATGCTGATCAAGGCCCCAAGTGCAAATCTTGTCAGGAGTTAGCCCATCTAGCAGACTAGATGATTAAGGACATAGCTTTGATATGAGCAGACTTGGATTTGAGTCGGCTCCTGTTTCTCAAGCACAGATGGGGTGCTTTGGGCAAGTCAGTTCTCTGTGCCTCAGTTTCCTCATCTGTATAAAAGGAATGAAAGACCTACCTGCCCACAGAGTTATGACAGATTAAGCACAGTTCTTGGAACATGGTAACCATTCAGTTACTGTGATGATCACTACCACCATAATTCCATTTTCATAAGAAATCAGAGGCAGCTTGAATTCTTTAGCATTTTTCATTCCTGTAACAGTATCTGGAAAGACTAAACATTTAATGGAAACAAGCTTCCATTCTGGACTGCAAGGAATTGAGCGTGTTTACAAGAGATTGGCATCCATGTCTAGTTAAGGCTACATGTACCCAAGGGGGCATAATTTTATTCCAAACCTCTAAAACGTTGGCCAAAGCAAAAAAAAAAAAAAACAAAAAAAAAAAAAAAAAAAAAACAACTTCCTAATCACAACATTTTGGAAATGTTTCCATTTTTTAACCTTAAAATATGAAATGCCAACTATATGGATTATTGTGACAAGAGCCTGCCATCACAGGCTATTTTAGTGGCTAACTAGGCTAGGGTCCATTGTGATTTGAAGACTGTTGAAACTGCAATTAAATGACCTACTCAAGGTTACAAAGCAATTTAAATAATCTCAACTCCAGGTGAATATGAAGGACATAAATAATTGTGTCACTGGCCAGGTGCGGTGGCTCATGCCTGTAATCCTAGCACTTTGGGAGGCCTGGGCTTACGATCACCTGAGGTCAAGGTTTCAAGAACAGCCTGGCCAACATGGTGAAACCCCATCTCTACTAAAATACAAAAATTAGCCGGGCATGATGGTAGGTGCCTGTAATCCCAGCTACTTAGGAGGCTGAGACAGGAGAATCGCTTGAACCTGGGAGACGGTAGTTGCAATGAGCTGAGATCACGCCACTGTACTCCAGTCTGGGTGGCTGAGCGAGACTCCATCAATAATAATAATAATAATACAACAATAATAATTGTGTCACTGAACAGTACACACAATTCAACATGAAAATGAATAGATACAAAAAGTAAATAGCACTGCAGCTCATGCTGACATGATCACAGTCAAATGGCCTGCTGTTGGGGTCTCCACAAGAAAAACAAATCAGAGACTAAAATTGTTCTTTTTATTATACTTTAAGTTCTAGGGTACATGTGCACAACGTGCAGGTTTGTTACATATGTATACATGTGCCATGTTGGTGTGCTGCACCCATTAACTTGTCATTTATATTAGGTATACCTCCTAATGTTATCCCTCCCCCCTCCCTCACCCCACAATAGGCCCCGGTGTGTGATGTTCCCCTTCCTATGTCCAAGTGTTCTCATTGTTCAATTCCCACCTATGAGTGAGAACATGCGGTGTTTGGTTTTCTGTTCCTGCGATAGAGACTAAAAATTTAATTAATGATATAGAAAAGTAAGTGATTAATTGTAAAGGAAGAAATATAATACCTATTATTTTCTGTATCATTTAGTGTTCTTTCTATTCCTGCTAGTGTGTCTTCCTCCATCATTGTTTTTTCTCTACCTTATCCTTTATAGAAAAGGTAGAAAACATTAATAAGAAAAGGGGCATCTGAAGAAAGTCTTCATGTTTGCTCTTGCTATTTTTTCAAACTATCATCTTCCAGACTATAGGGCAGGATTATCTGTTAGGGAAAACCCTTATCTTTATGTTTCCATGAGGACCTATTGTCAAAGCAGTACCTCTGGCCTCTTTGCACTTCTTTCTCTCTCCTCCATAAAATGGGAACTGATTTACCTCACTGGAGAGACAGTAAATGTCTTGGGCCCACTGAACCTCATTCCTCTACTGCAATAGTTCTCAGACTTTAAATGCAATAGAATCACCAAAAGGGCTTGTTAAAACGTAGACTCCTGGGTCCATCCTCCAGAATCTTTGATTCAGTTTGTCTGGAATGGAGACCAAAAGTCTGCATGTCTAGTCAGCTTCAAGGGAATGCTAATGCTGCTTGTCTGGGGGCCACACTTTTAAAACCACTGCTATACTAAATGGAGCTAAAGTGGTTTTTACCCGAGCGGGGTGGGGTAAAGTGCTAAACATCATTGTCCTTACATGGTTTGCCCCTTCCCTCTTTAGCACCTGCTTGTCCTCAGGTCACAAGCTCTCCTCTTCCTTCACACGGTAAAAGACCCAGAGGCAACTGTTCACTAGGTTTCCTGGGGATGTGGTGAGTAGACATTAAGCTTCTGGGAAGAACAATATTAGGAAGGACATTTGGCCACAGGCCCAGGCTGCAATCCTGGTCCCGCTCCACCAAGAATAAAGTTGACATTTCAAACTCTATTTGAGAGACCTATATCTATTTCTCAATTGGTTCAAAAAATAAAAGGAAGAAGAGTCTAAATTATCAGGCCCTCAAGAGTATCTATCATGATCATGATTGTGGGATGATCGGGAAGATAACTAGGAATTCCAAAGTCTGTGACCTCACTCTGGAAGCACAGTGGCCCTGCCTTGTCTCAGCCATAATGCTGAAGCCAGATGATATCATCTGTATACAATGAATAATGTTCTTGCTCCTGTGGAACATGCTTTTACCACCAAAGTAGTATAAATGGAGAGAAGATATAGGGTATTCAAGAAATTCAGCCTACATCACTTCTCTAGGTCAATCATCAACAACTAACTTGTCCAGACCACGTTGTCTGCCTCAACAGCTTCCTTTCCACCCACAACTAAACCTAGACCTGGGGCTATTCTTCAATGCCTTGGGCACCTCTTAACTACTCCCACTCTACCCTCATTTTCCATCCTTGGGTCTGGAAGCTCTGTTTCTGTTCTGTGTTCTCCCACCCTACCCACATCCTGCAGATGGATGCTTCTCTGTCTGTTCAATTTTCAAATGACGCCCTGCCTTGAAACCCGTAGTTTAGCCAGGCTTGCCTCACCGCTGCCCAGCCTCACCCAGCTCTTGAAGTCCCCAACAGCATTCAACACTTCCAACCCCTCTTTCTCCAGGAAGGAAATCTAGAGAGCAAAAGAGTTTCCTTAAGCAGAATTAAAACACACCCTTCTCCACAAAACAGAAAAAGTAGCAGGTGGAGCCCAGGCCAGGTCTCACACTCTATAGCCGCCATACTCCTGGGGCACCCATCACAGGCTCTTATAACTCCTCCTCCACCAAACTAAGAGCCTCTCCTGGCTGCCAAAGGGACAAAATGGCACCCATGGGCCAAACACTGCCTGGACACATGTCCTCTGTGGCTCATTGAGTGTTGGATTTCTTTTTTTTTTAATTTTGGAGCAAATATATAAAAACTAGGAGATTAGCATAAAGTTCAGATTTCTATTTTTTCATTTAAAACCAGAATGTCCGGCAATACTGCACCCACATTCCAATATGGTAACACTGGGCTAATCCAGGGTTGCTGTGCCCTCTAGATAACATGTGAACCTCGAAGTCTGGCACAGGCCTTGTGATTCCCTGCCATCCTCATTCTTTCACTGCCTTCTTCCACAGAGCATACCTGAACGACCACCCCCTTCTACACACCCTTTCTACCCTTGGTAGTTAAGTGTAAGCTCTACTGCCTGCCGCTGCTAATTTCCTGAGCTATCCCTGAGTTGAAATTATATGATATGGTGCTGTTGAGAGAAAGAACATATGTATTCTTTTTACTCCTTAGATGGTGGTTGCTTCCATTCTCAGTCACGAAGCTGTAATTGTACAGATCATGAACAAAAGGCAAATCACAAAGTGGCCTGACTCACAGAGGGTGAGGAGAGAGATGGTCAAGGGACTCAAAATAAAAAGGCAATCCTCTTTTTAACATTTCTAGTTCCTTAAAAGATCTGGACTAATGAAGCAAAAAGTAGACATATCCTGTATTGTTACAGGACAGAAATTCCATAATCAGAGAGTACCAAATATAGAATTTTATGGTGCACCTAATTTTTAATTATACATAAAGCAAATAAAAGTATGTTGTTTTTGAAAAGACCCTGTCACCTGCTAGTCCTCAACATTTAGCAATAAGCTCTACTACAGAGTAGCTTAGAGAAGAATTTTTATGGAACAGGAAACAATCACAGTGCAATAAAAGTGTACAAAGATCTTTTCCTGTCTTGAATCATCTGTTATTTGCATGTACAATGAACTGGTTGAAGATACTACTATGCCATCCTATGACCTCAGTGTTACAGCGAGAGATACGCCCCAGGGTGGTACAAGTGTGGGTATCTTTTGAATTCCTGGTCTTTGCTCACAAGATTAGATCAGTGAGTCAGCGTCAAGGTAAATAATATCTTCTTTTCAAAATCCTTCCTTCTCCTTCATACCGCTTTCCTTCTAAGACCAGAACTTATCTTTTTTCTTTTCTTCTTTTAAGTTAAAAACTTTGTTTTTCTTTTGAGACAGAGTCTTGCTCTATCACCCAGGCTGTAGTACAACGGCATGATCTCAGTTCACTGCAACCTCCGCCTCCCAGGTTCAAGTTTTCCTGCCTCAGCCTCCTGAGTAGCTGGGGTTACAGACTTGAGCCACCACATCTGGCTAATTTTTGTATTTTTTGGTAGAGACGGGGTTCCACCATGTTGGCCAGGCTGGTCTTGAACTCCTGGCCTCAAGTGATCTGCCCGCCTTGGCATCCCGAAGTGCTGGGATTACAGGCATGAACCATGGCGCCCAGCCCTAAGACTAGAACTTAAATGGGAAAATAAACTGTATCTGATCCTACTTCTCTTTCTTCTCAGACTTCCCAGGATGAGAATAGATTCTTTAGTCCTTTTCTCCTGGTTCAACATAAAACAGACTCAAAATTGGCCGGGCATGGTGGCTCACGCCTATAATCCCAGCACTTTGGGAGGCTGCAGCGGGTGGATCACTTGAGGTTGGGAGTTCAAGACCAGACTGGCCAACACGGGTGAAACCCTGTCTCTACTAAAAATACAAAAATTAGTTGGGTGTGGTGGTGCATGCCTGTAATCCCAGCTACTCAGGAGGCTGAGGCAGGAGAACTGCTTGAACCCAGAAGGCAGAGGTTGGAGTGAGCCAAGATCGTGCCACCACACTCCAGCCTGGGCGACAGACTGAGACTCTGTCTCAAAAAAAAAAAAAAATTTTTTTAATAAAACAGGCTCAAAATTAAATAAGGGATTATTTTTTCTTTTCTTTTTTTCTTTTTTTTTTTTTTGAGACAGGGTCTTGCTGTGTTGACCAGGCTGGACTCCAGCTCCTGGGCTCCAACTGATCCTCCCACCTCAGCCTCTGGAGTAGCTAGGATTATAGGTGCACAACACAACAACTGGCTGGGGAAGGGAAATTTTAAATAGTCCACTAGGAATCTTTCAGTTATCTTTATTTGAGATCTAACCTTTTCTACTGATCCAGCTAAAGCAACAATGAAGGTAGGACTAAGGCTCTATCTACAGTGGAATGAGCCACCAGGATGATGAACAATGATCCCTTTGGAATATGATTTGCAGGTCACGAAGCACTTTCACATAACTTATGACATACAACAGAGCATTCTGTAAACCTTATATACAAATACAATGTATCTGTATTACGATTTTGGCACTGGACATGATACATCACTATGCTGTAAATCCAGCCCGGCCCTGATTATCAGTGTTAATTCAGTTCCGAAAAGGGAAAGGTCCCAGCATGCTGTTTATCCTGAGTTGGAGTTGATTGTCCTTTCTCATGGACAGAAACTAGTTAAAATTAAACCAGTGAGAACTATTCCAGCACCTATTTGCTAAATTCCTCTTTCAATGACATACTTGTTTCTTAGGAAAAATAATTTTTTAATCTTTGTGTTTTCTTACATTGTAATAAAAAATGGCCTAATGACTTCTGCACATATATTTCAGTACCTAGAGAGGCATAATATGTCATTGAGAGCACTGGCTTTAGAGTTAGAATTCTTGAGAATGTCTGCTTCTTACTAACTATATCACCTTAAACAAGTCATTTAACCTTTCTGAGTCTTGGTTTCATAGCTAAAAAGTTAAGAGGTTAATAATACCAACTTCATACAGTTTCAGGGAGGCTTAATTAAAACAAATAGCAAAAGGCTTTAAAAAAAAAAAGCCTAATATATGTAATAGTAAATGCCCAATAGATATTGGCTATTATTTTCAATATTGGTGATTCATGATTATCATAAAATCAATGGTCCTCAAAAGCAATATGTGTATGCACTTATGTATATAGTATGTACATACTATATTATACTACATACATACTATATATAGTACTATATACATACTATTTTTTAAAAATTTTTGGGAGACAAGGTCTTGCTCTGTTGCCAAGGTTGCAGTACAGTGGTACAATCATAGCTAACTGCAGCCTCAAACTCCTGGGCTCAAGTGACCTTCCTGCCTCAGCCTCCCGAGTAGCTAAGGCTACAGGCACATGCCACAATATCTGGCTAATTTTGTAGAGACAAGGTCTCACTACGTTGCCCAGGCTGGTCTTGAATTCTTGGCCTCAGACGATCCTCCCACCTCGGCCTCTCAAGGTGTTGAGATTACAGACATGAGTCACCATGCTCGACCAATTTAAGTAATTATTAAGGCAGTTCAGTATGTATTTGTGAGAATAAAACAACACAGAGCTCATTCTAGACCGGGGGTTGACAAATTCAGTTTGAAGGCCAAATCTGGTCCACTGCCTGCTTGCATGTAACCTGTGAACTAAAAACAATTTTTACATTCTTAAACACCTAAGAGAGAAAAATCAAAAGAATAATAGTTTGTGACAAGGGAAGATTACAAGAAATTGACATTTCAGTGCGCACAAAGAAAGTTTATTGGAAGACAGCTATGCTTATTCATGAACATATTGTCTATGGTAGCCTTCATGCTACAAGGGCAGAGTTAGGTAGCAGAGACAGAGACCATATGAAACACAAAGCCTAAAATATTTATTACTTGGCCCCTTACAGAAAAAGTTTGCCAACTTCTGGTCTAGACTGTTAGCTCTATGATGGTAGAGACAGATGAGGCCTAGCTCAGTGCCTGGGCCCAAAATTGTGTTCAGCTTTTTGATGAATAAATGTGGAATCAACATGAAAAGCCTGAGATGGGGCTCCTCATATGTGGTAAAGATAGTTGTTCTCAAACAACCAAGAGCCTTTTTGAAAACTGAGTGAGAGAGGACTGCCCCAGTCTGTGTGGCCCAGCGAGGATCTTTGTCATCCTATCATTCTAATGGTGGAATCTGAGGCCACACTGAAGAGAGTAGGGAAAGAGGACATCAAAAGGACAAACCAACAAGAGAATTCTGCGTTCATCAAATATATCCATTTTAAGACAATATGAGAATCACAAAAACACAGAATTCATTTGGGAAAAAATTATATTAAAAAAAATCCTATGGGCTTAGCTTACCTCATTTTCAGATATGGCTGCTTAAAAGGTTTACAAAGTCTTAAGCTGCTAAATTTAAGTATGATCCGAATCACAGTAAATGTTAGATCTCTGTGCTAGTTAGACAATATCCAGAGTGTCACATTCAACCTACGGAGCCTTATTTTTAAGGTAATTTAGTGACAACCTGGTTTCTAGAGGGGAGCTATCTGCACAGTGATGGGTCTAGCACCATTCAAACAAGGCAAGTTGATGGAACTGGAGAATATTTACCATAGAGATGAAATTGCAGTCCCCATCTAAATTAACATAATTCATATAAAACATTTAGAGTACCTGGCACATAGGAGATACTTAATAAATACAAGCTTTGTGGGAGGCCGAGGCAGATGGATCAACTGAGGTCAGGAGTTCGAGATCAGCTTGGCCAACATGGTGAAACCCCAATTCTACTAAAAATACAAAATTAGCTGGGTATGGAGGCCCGTGCCTGTAATCCCAGCTACTCGGGAAGCTGAGGCAGGAGAACTGCTTGAACCAGGGAAGTGAAGATTGCAGTGAGACAAGATGGCACCCCTGCACTCCAGCCTGGGTGAAAGAGCTAAACTCCATCTCAAAATAAATACATACATACAAGCTTTGATCATCAGCACCATCAGCTGAAGTATTATAATGTAAAAGAAGCTACCTTTACTGTCATACCCTTAGAAGGTATAACCATATTCACAAATGGAAATCAGGTTGCTAAATCAGCCATATATAAATTATTGCAAATGTTAATCGTTTATGGCAAAATTCACTTACAATTTTTTATCAAGTAATTATCACTAAATATTCAGTCCATTTTTCTATCTCTACTGAAGAGACTTTGGCAAACGATTTAACTACTTCTATTGCTCTAAAACCAGGGATGCAAAAGACATTTATTGTTCACCGAATACCCATGTGCTCCCTCTCACTTCTAGGCCCTTGCTATTAAGCAGGGTGATGAGCTTAGTTCTAGCCAATCGGCTGTGAATCAAAGTGATTTTTGTCACTCGAGGCCAAAGCATTTCAGAGCTGGTACGTGATTATCCAGTTCCCCTTCCTCCGGTGGGACCACTTGAAAGCTCCATGTTAAGAAAGCAAATTCACAAAAATGACAGCAGCCTGGATTTCTGAGTCATTGCATATAGGTGAGCTGCCCTGGAGAACAGCCAATAAACACAGACATTTACATGAGCAAGACAGCAATGGAGATTTCATGGTTAATTTGTTACTGCAGCACAAACTACTCTATCCTGACTAATACATAAAGTCTGATATTTTGGTAGTATAGAAAGAAACTTTGTATTAATCTGTGATCAGTCATCTTGGGCACTTTACAAAAATTAGCTGAATTAAGCAGGGAAATTTTCCAAACCTTCCTCAGACAGCTATCTGTGCAACTTTATTATTTCATTTCAAGTACATTCACACATTATTACCACATCTACTCCAATTTAAAGATAAATATTTAAAATCAAATCCTGACAGACACTTATTGAAGAAACTTGAGAGGTAACTAAGACATACATTGAGCAATGTAACCGCTGGCAAACATACTCAGCTAATGTTGTTCTCTCACATAGTTGGTTGCCTGCTTTATGACCCTTGGGCTTCATTTTCAGAAGACATGTGGCAGGAATTAGTGCCCCAGGCAAAGCTGGCTTAGTTTCTCTTTGTTAGCAGTCAACAGGTATGCTGTTAATCGGACCAACCAATTTCAGTGGGGCCTTAAACACAGAGAGATGCTATCTCCTTTGGCTGGCAGTAAAAATATCCAGTAAGATAAGGACTCAAGCCTGTGTCCTTTGATACATTCATGATTTAAAACCACTGGAAACTCTGGAGTCTGGCAGGCAGCAGGGTATAGGCTTCCACAGCCCTGAGTTCAAATCTCAGCTCTTCTACTGACAAGCTGTGTGAGTCTCAGGCCAAATGACACAGCCTCTTTGAGTCTCAGTTCCTACTCCCTTCACAAAGCATTTTGAGAATTACTGGGATTGATGTAGGTGGAAGTACTTAATATACATTGGATGCTGCCATAGTGCTATGGAATTCTAAAAGTCAATCTGAATTTCTATTAACTTTATGTTTTATTACAAGCAAAACAACATTCTCTGCTACATTTAAAGCAGTGAAAAATGTATCTTTGGCTTTACCCTTAGGTTAGATGCTGTCTCATAATAGTCATGAAGATAAATTCCACTACCTAATCTGATCATCTTCCAATGTGATCAAGCTCTTGTTAGGAAAACATATCTTGAGTTAAATTTCTGCTCATCTTCTAGAGGTAACCGACTTTTTAAAATTCCTAAGAATTTTCCAGCCAGGCATAGTGCCTATAATCCCAGCCCTCTGGGAGGCCAAAGCGGGAGAATTGCCTGAGCCCAGGAGTTTGAGACCAGCGTTGGCAACATGGCAGATCCTGTCTCTAAAAATAAATAAAATAAGATAAATTTTAAAAATAAAATAAAGTAAAATAATTTCCCACCAACCACATTCTGCTGATTTCCAATTCTGATCATGTATTTTTATAATCCAAGTAAGTTGCCCTCATACTAAAAATCAATGTCACCACAGGCTAATGATAAAAAAAAAAAAAAAAAAAAAAAAAAAAAAAAAAAAAAAAAAATTTTCAGACAAATTCCAACATGGAGGCATTCTACAATGTACCTGATTGCTATTCCTCAAAACTCTCAAGATCATCAAGAAACAAGGAAAGTCTGAGAAACTCTCACAGCCAAGAAGAGACTAAGGAGACACAGCAACTAAATGTCATGTAATATCCTGGATGGGATCCTGGAACAGAAAAGGGATTTTGGCTAAAAACAAAGGAAATATGAATAACCTACGGACTTCAGTTAATATAACAAGATCAGTTCATTAATTACAACAAACATGTCATACTAATTAATGTAAGATGTTAATAATACGGCCCGGAGTGGTGGCTCACGCCTGTAATTCCAGCGCTCTGAGAGGCCGAGGCAGGTGGATCATGAGGTCCAGAGATCGAGACCATCCTTGCTAACACGGTGAAACGTCGTTCCTACTAAAAATACAAAAATTAGCTGGGCATGGTGGCACACACCTGTAGTACCAGCCATTCAGGAGGCTGAGGCAGGAGAATCACTTGAACCCAGGAGGCAGAGGTTGCAGTGAGCCGAGATCATACCACTGCACTCCAGCCTGGTGACAAAGTGAGACTCCGTCTCAAAAAAAAAAAAAAAAAGTTAATAATAGGGTAACAGTATATCATTGTGGGAGTATATGGGAGCACTATTTCATCTGCTTTATTTCTTGGTAAATTTGAAACAATTCTAAAAGATAAAGTCTATTCGGTTTTTTTTTAAGTCACTACAATGTGATACTTACTTCACATGTATTAAAATGGCCATAATTTAAAAGACAGATAATTAAGTGCTGGTGAGGATGTGGAGAAACAGGAACTTCCATCCATTGCTGGTAGGAATGTAAAATGGTGCAGCTGCTCCAGAAAACAGTTCGGCAGTTCCTCAAAATGCTAGGTGACATGACCCAGCAATTTCACTTCTAGGTATATGCCCAAGAGAAATGAAAATAAATGTCCCTAATAAACCAGTTCACAAAGGTTCACAGCAACAATATTCATAATAGCCCAAAACAGGAAACAACTCCAATGTCTATGAACTGAAGGATGAATACATAAAATGTGGTATGTCCACAAAATGGTATATTATGCACACCCATGAAAAGAAGTCTCGATATGTGCTACAACATGAATGAACCTTGACAGCATTGTGCTAAGTGAAATAAGCCAGACGCAGAAGGCCACATATTACATGATTCCACTTATTTGAAATTTCAAGAATAGGCAAATCTATAGACAAAAAGTAGATTTGGCATTGCCTGGGATAGGGGCAGTTGGGGAGGAGGTAGTAGAAGATGAGGAAAATGCTAATGAATACAGGGTAATGAAAATACTGTAAAACTGACTATACACTTTAAATGGGCAAATTGTATGGTATTAGGGAAAGTCTGAGAAACTGTCACAGCCAAGAGTAATAAAACTGTTATTTCAAAAACAATGTTATATGTGCCAAGAATACTGATGAAACATCACTTAATCCTATTCAAAGTGAAGATTTTGACAATGTGTGGTTGATATGAAACCTTTAATTTCTCTGAGAAGTCCTGCTACTTGCTTTAGTAATACCCTTAATGTCTTAGGGCATAACATAGTCAAAAAAACTGTGCATAAAGAAGTTCTAAATGAACCTTGGTATCCTTTCTAGATTAAATGAGCAACATGTCCTTAAGTGTGCCTGAGATGTGAAATAGCATGCAGAATATTCCCACTGATATTTAACGATACATTAACATGCAAAAATGGGTATCACTGTGTACCCTTTTGTACAATGCTTCAGGATTCAGTCATTTCCTCTGAATTACTAGAAAATTACAATGTTTTGGGCTCTCCCATTATTTATTGTCCTAGTGCTATGAGAAATGCTTATAGTAACCTTGCAGAAATACTTCGATTAAGGCTTAGTCTCCCACAGAACAATATATATCACATAGGGAGAATATAACTTTGTAAAATATTTAGAAAGTTTAATCTTTTATCCTACACATGCCAGATGTACATTAGCAGGAAGCATAAGTTTTAAAACAAAACTACTTTGTTCAAGATGAAAGAGATGGATATTTTCCCATGTTAATCAACTCTTATTTCAAGAACTCATTTTACTGTTAACATTAGAGAAACCGTAATGCTACATAGTTGAGGGTTAGTCATAAAATACATTTAGACTTTTATAAAAATTGCATATAAATTTCATAGAGAAATTATTTTATTTGGTAACAGAAGAAAATATGAATTGACTGGAAGAGCACTAGATTTGGAGCTAGAGTGACGTCCCATGACGTCAGGAGTTTAAGATCAGCCTGGTCAACATAGAGAAACCATGTCTCTACTAGAAATACAAAAACTAGCTGGGCGTGGTGGTGCACACCTGTAATCCCAGCTACCGGGGAGGATGAAGCAGAAGAATCACTTGAACCTGGGAAGCGAAAGGTTGCAGTGAGCCAAGATCGTGCCCCTGCACTCCAGGCTGAGCAACAGAGCAAGACTCTGTCTCAAAAAAATAAATAAACCCTGACATTTTTTCAAATGTTGAAATTATAAGACACAGTTATGAGTTTAATTTCTGCCACTTTCAAATCAGGCAACCTCCAGGAGGCAAGTCATTCCCTAAGTCTTGGTCACTTATCAGTGAAAGGAAGCAAAATCAGAAAGCTTTTTTAAACATCAATAAATGCCTTACCTCTTTATCTTGTAGTTGACTAGTTACTTTCACATTCACTATCTTGTTGAATCATCAAACCTACAGCTGAAGAGAAGGCCTTCCTTCTCATGCGGTCAGAAACACAATCTCAGACTTTGACTTCTCATTCATGGTTCTTATGGCCAACTGGTTTCAGGTATCGAAACTTTAAATTGTCCTAAGGCTCATTTTAATTGACCACTAAACATTCAGAGATTTTCAGATTACCTTTTTCCACTGATAATAATCTTGAATTTTTTTTTTATTTATTTATTTTGAGACGGAGTCTCCATCTGCCACCAAGGCTAGAGGTGCAGGGGAGTGATCTCGGCTCACTGCAAGCTCCGCCTCCCAGGTTCATGCCATTCTCCTGCCTCAGCCTCCTGAGTAGCTGGGACTACAGGCACCTGCCACTAGGCCCAGCTAATTTTTAGTATTTTTTAGTAGAGACGGGTTTCACCATGTTAGCCAGGATGGTCTCAATCTCCTGACCTCGTGATCTGCCCTCCCCAGCCTCCCAAAGTGCTGGGATTACAGGCGTGAGCTACCGCACCCGACCAATAATCTTGAATTTAATTTGGCTGTTTGAGGATAAGAAAGGGATCAAGCAAATTGCTATTATCGTTTTTTCCAAAATTAACTCACTTCCATGACAACTTCTGATAAAAAAACATCATTGGGTTTTTGTGAGCTGTGTTTCACAGCTGGCACCTCACTGACCTGATTAACACTTAAAATTGCAATAACTGGGTCACTCTTAGAAACATTTCCTTGCCCAAAAGGATGTCCAAATGATCTTAAACCTGGGGAGAGGGGAAGGAAAAGGGAGACCGCCAGGTAAGAATTCTGAGAGTTCTCCAGGAAAAGAGAGCAGGAGTCTTTGAGAGGTTTTGGTTTATTCACAAAGGTTACAAATACTAACTTGGTATCAACCTAGAGATTCTACTTGTCTAAACCTTTCCCCCTCTTGTATTCATTACAAGCAGCCCTTGGTCCAAGGTGTAATTAACAAGACCGATCCTTTCACAGCCATTTGCCAGGGTCTTAAACTCAAATCCAAATTGCATTTTGGCTGTACTGCTAAAATCTCTTATTTCTTAGTTCTCAAAAAAATTGAAGGAGCTTTTGTCTTTTTTTTATAAAAACATCTTATTTCTTGAAACTGGATCTATAAACAATTTAATGTATTGTGTTCCTCAGTAATAGAGTAAATCTGATTCCTGCTAATATTTTGGGTCGACACCCCAAAACCTTTTGCTTTTTATCATGAAGAAGCCCCTCAGACACCTTGTACCTTACTAATGTCTCCATCCAATTTACTATCAAGAAAAGACAGCTTCTCTTCTTTTTTTTTTTGTGGTCAGCTTGGATCTTTTGAAGGAGGCATGTCTATGTGCAGTGAGTTATTACCCAGATATTCTTGTAAGCGGTTTTTTTTTTTTTTTTTTTTTTTTTGAGGCAGTGTCTCACTTTGTCACCCAGGCTAAAGTGCAGTGGCACAATCTCAGGTCACTGCAGCCTCAACCTCCTGGGCTCAAAATGATCCTCCCACCTCAGCCTAAGTAACTGGCACTAGAGGCACACGCCACCATGCCCAGATAATTTTTTTGTAGAGACGACGTTTTGCCATGTTGCCCAGGCTGGTGTTGAACTCTTGAGCTCAAGCGATCCATCTGCCTCAGCCTCTCAAAGTGCTGGGATTACAGGTGTGAGCCACCATGCCCAGTCTCATAGTTTTATAGCTGTGAATTGCTCACAAAAGTCAATCATAAAATTTAATTTATCATAAAGTCTGAAGTCCCTTCACCACTGGACTTTATGACCAAAGCCATGTCTAACTCTGCTAGGAAACATTTTCTGATGAAACAAGTGTTTTAAGTAAGAAAAAAGCTCTCCCAATCATCTAACTCCTCACCCTTTCTGTGCCTACAATATTACTATAATAAAAAGCAATATGCCTTTACAGAAGCCATGCTACATACGTCTCACCGAAAACGGCACGTAGGCCCTTTCAGATGAAGTGCTGAAAAGAAATTAGATGATCAAAGTTGAACAACCTCACATCTCATGTGACCTTACATGTCAGCAAAGTTTCCAACAATCAAAATTGTATAACCATTTTATAACCAATAAACCCATATGCAGCACAAATGCCTCTTTCTCTTTCTCCCTGATGTTCATCATCAGTCAGAGTAAAATGTTAATTCGAAACTGGATGAAGTGACAAGCTTTTGAATGTTAAGAGAAATAATGAGGGCCAGATACGGTGGCCTCAGCCTCAACACTTTGGGAGGCCAAGGCAGGCGAGTCACTTGAGGTCAGGAGTTGGCGACCAGCCTGGCCAATATGGTGAAACTCCGACTCTACTAAAAACACAAAAACTAGCCCGGCGAAGCCAGAAGCTTCCGGCCCTGCCTTTCATATCCAGAGAAAAGGCACTGGGAATACAGAACCACTCAGGGGAAGGTAAAGCAAAACCAGGAAATGGAAAGAGAGCTCAGGCAGCAAGGGAGGGAAGCACGCTCTCAGCTGGGTTCCATTTTGAGACTCCCAGGAGTGAGTAAGTTCTCTATGTAATTAGGTTCATCAAGAGGAGGGAGAGGAGCACATTTTCTCACAGGTCTAAGCTGGGGCCTACAAGTGGGGTCTTTAAATTATTTGTCTTTGACCTGGGGCCTTTCCTGAGGTATCCACACCCACCTCCAATTAGTCCACAGGGACTTCACAACTCCCCAATCTTAAAAATTGGGGGAGAATGTGTTCACACCTGGATTCTTCCTGGGGGTTTACGGCCATAGTTCAAAGGCCTGAGATTAGAGTCATGACCCATAGATATTCCAGGAGCTTCCAGCAGTGGATCCTGACACCCAGGGAAAAAAATCCTTACACCTGGTCACTCCAAAGTTCTTAGGCTTCTACACAAGGTGAGTTTCCCAGTTTCCCATTGCCAACTCCACAGACACCCCCTGGATGACCACCAACTCACTACCCCACCACAGCTCCACCCCCAAAAGAGGGTGGGAGCAGATTGAAGTGGCTTTAATGGTGTACCCAGAGAAAAAGCTGCTGTTTCTTTCTCCAGGACCGCTTCAAGAGAAAAGGAGATAAAGACTAAGTGGAATGAAAAAAACAAAACAAAACAAAAGAACGATTTATCACTGTTGTTTTGGTGTTTTCAATGTGGCTCAAAGAATGTTGGTGGTTCCACCAGCTGAGTTAGAGTTACCTCAGAAAGAGCTTTGCATTTTTGTTAAGATATTTGATTAAGTTATTTGAGTGCTCAGTGTGTAAAGTCAGATAGACCTGGGGTCAAATCTCAGCTCAGCCACTTGTAAACTGTGTGATCTCAGATAAATGCTTTTATCTATCTCCCTAAGCCTCAATTTTCTCATCTAGAAAATGAAAGTAGGCCAGGTGCAGGGGCTCATGCCTATAATCTCAGGGCTTTGGGAGGCTGAGGTGAGAGGATTGCTTGAGGCTAAAAGTTTGTGATCAGCCTAGACAATATAGCAAGACCTCATTACTACAAAAAAATTTTTTTTAATAAGCCGGGCATGGTGGTGCACACCTGGGAGGCTGAGGCGGGAGGACTGCTTGAGCCCACTAGTTCAAGGTTACAGTGAGTTATGATCATTCCACTCCAGATTGAGTGAGACTGAAACCTTGTTTTCAAAAAATAAAAATTAAAAATAAATGGGTAATTATTGCACCTCATAGGATGGTTTATAAAAATGAAATGATATATTACTTATAAAGTATTTAGTATAGTGCCTGGTTCATGGAAGATATTCTGTAATACTAGTTATTAATATTACTATTATTTTAAGAAAGATATTTGTCATTTTACAAAGGGCCATGGTAAATGCTACGATTTAATATTTGGACATTTCCGTGTATGAGACATTAACTTCAACATACTACCTGATTTTGCATTTGCCTCATCAATTTTCACTAACGTCATCATAAAAAACATAAATATATATAAAATATATAAAACCAGGCCAACCTTTCCGTTCACCCCGCTAGCCATTTCTCAAGCTCATTTGTTCTGTCTCTCCTCTCAACTGCTCTCTCTCTGACATTTTTAATGGACCATCATTGCCTGTGGAAATACGAAGATGGTGGTCAACCACAGGGTGCAAGTCAATGGCAAGGATGTGGCATCCAACAGCTCCCTCATCGCTGAGTGCAGCTCAATGGAAAGGCTGTGTTTTGATTTGCAAAATGGTTATGATTTACAAAATGCAATGTTTGTTCCAAGTAAACAAATATTCCAAACCACCTCTTGAACTGGAATTTTGGATTCAGCAACACTGCTTTCTGTCTCGTTTCTCCAGGTAGAACCTGATCACAATTGTCTCTCTATCAGCCTTACCTCAGCCCCATGTTCTTGGGCCATAAACACCAACCTTGGGTGCCACCCTCCTGGCCTACCCTCACTGTACCTGGCCTACCCTCTCCAAAGCCACTGCTCACCACCTCCTGGTAGTGTAGAATGTCTTTAAGAAATAGACTCTCAGTCCCAAGGACTTTGGGCCAACCCATTTGTGTCCGCCTCTGACAAGCTAAGCTACCATGACCTTTCCAGAATTCAACTCCCCAGTGTGAAGATTCCTAGGACCCCAGCCTCACTCTCTCCTTACTGTGTACACTCAACCTTGAACTGGCCAGCAGCCTTGTGTTTCACCTCTTCCAATGACACATGCGTTCTCTCCTTTAGATTTCCCCTTTAGATTGGTTTCTGAGGGCTTTCAATCCACAAAACGTCTTGAACTGGAATGTCTTGCTACCAACTCAAATTAATCTTGGGAGGCTGAGCATGGTGGCCCAGGCCTGTAATCCTAGCACATTGGGAGGTTGAGGCAGGCCAACGGATTCAAGACCAGCCTGGGCAAAACAGTGAGACCCCATCTCTAAACATAAAAAATACAAAATTAGCCAGGCATGGTGGCATGTGCCTGTGGTCACAGCTACTCGGGAGGCTGAGGTGCAAAGGATCACTTGAGCCCGGGGAGGTCAAGGCTGCAGTGAGCAGTGATCATGCCACTGCACTCCAGCCTGGGTGACAGAGTGGGGCCCTGTCTCAAACATAAATAAATAAATAAAAATAATTGTGGGGCCAACCTCAAAAATAGATAATGAAAAGAGCTGGGGTCTAGTAATGAGGAAGTTTGAACAGAGCTTCTGGTTACCCCACTAACTAGCTTAGTTAAGAATATCTGAGTCCCTCCTCTATACAATTAGGGGATAGTCTGGATAAAGTGCTACCATATAGCTCTAAGATTCTAAATGCCCACCCTCCCCATGGCAAAATGCACTTATTTATTTATTTGTTTGTTTTTTTCATTCATGTAATAACTATTGAGTGTCTGATATTGCAAAGCAATGTGCCAGGTATTGTGAGGGGTTAAAGATCATCCTTCAGAGAGGTTATCATCTAGAATGGGAAATAAGACAATCACATCACTAACTATAAGAAACAGAGACAATGTCACAATTCAAGGTACCTTTTTTTTTTTTGAGATGGAGTCTTGCACTGTTGCCCAGGCTGGAGTGCAGTGGCGTGATCTTGGCTCACTGCAAGCTCTGCCTCCCGGGTTCACGCCATTCTCCTGCCTCAGCCTCCCGAGTAGCTGTGACTACAGGCGCCCACCACCATGCCCGCTCGGCTAATTTTTTGTATTTTTAGTAGACATGGGATTTCGCCGTGTTAGCCAGGATGGTCTCAGTCTCCTGACGTCGTGATCCACCTGCCTCGGCCTCCCAAGTGCTGGGATTACAGGTATGAGCCACCGCACCCAGCCAATTGGAGGTACTTTTAAGATAAAAAGAACATTATAAACCCATTACTAACACCCCAACCCTGAAATTCATTTTCAACATGTCTTTCCTTCTCTGCACCTAGTCTTAAACCACATGCTTCTTCCTTTACATTTCTTAATTCTGTGCCCTCCTTTCTCCACTTTGAGTCACAGGCTTAATCCAGGGCCTGGACCAACTGCCCCCTGTTATGTTTTTACACCTGTCTCCCGTACTCACCCTAACTAATCTGTGATCTGTTAACAAAATATGAGGAATCAGAAATGAACTTGGCTGCTGTCTTGATACAGCTCTAAGACGGCCTTCCCCATATTATAGAACACACATGAAATCCCTTTACAAAACTATCCATACTGCACTTCCTTCCCCGACTCCCTCCCACAAACAGGAGCTAAGAATATACTTTGTGCTTAGTGCTGGGTGGGATGTTTAAGTCGTAGGCTTTAACCTCCAAGAGCTTACACAACCTGTCAACTTCCTGGTCGGGAAGTTGGGAGGTGCTAAAATACTCAGGATACTATATACAATGGGGATACTAACAGCACAAACAACAGTAGTAAGTGCTATAGAGTTCAGAAGAGAGAGAGAGCTACTTCATGCTAAGGCAATCAAGGAAGGCTTCCAAAAAGAGGTCACACCTGAGCTACACCTTGCAGCATGGGCAGGACTTCAATACGGAAAGAGGGAGGCAAACAGGCATTTTGGGCCAAGGGCCCAAGTGACTGAGGGAAGGAAGGAGGGTGGTTTCAGGACCAGCAAATTGTTAGGTGGGGCTTCAGTGAAAGGGCACTTTTTGAAAGGAGTTTGCAAGGCACCAGCAAGCTTAGTAAGAGAAACAACTAATTTTCTGCTTAAGTCAGACTTCATGGTATAAGAAGATAGAAGAGAAAAAGGAAGTTTAATAATCGAGGCAAAGAACAGTATCAGCAGGGAGTGGTAAAAAGACCCCAGAAAATGAGAAAACCTGGATCCCAGGCCTAGCTTTGCTAATGAGGGGCTTGGGTGGCCACAGCAAGTCATCTAACCTCGCTGGTCTCAGTTTTCTCATTTGTAAACTGAAGCAGCTGAACTGGCTGACCTCAAAGGTCTCTACAGCCCAAACTAGACCAACTGTATATTATTTCTGCCATTAAAACATTTATCATGGGAGGAATGAAGGGGGGCAGGATACCTGTATTCCCTTTCCATATAGGTTTCTCTTCCTGAACTTAAAATTTCCTCTTCCTAAACTTACTACCTCTCTCTCTCTCTCTCTCTCTCTCTATATATATATATATATGCTTCCACATTACAAATTTAACACTTTACTATAGAATTTCATTACATAATTCAATTTAAAGGAGAGCTGATTACAAAGGTGGTGGGGGGGGGGGTGTAAAAGAACTTGTTTCAAGTTCTGTGTGTGTCCCCTGGCCTGAAATTTTGCTTCTGGCTCACAGGTTCTTCAAGAAATTTATGCAGCACAGCTTAAGCCTCATACCAGTATATCCAACACCGTAGCTGGAGGGAAAAATATCACGGTATAAGCCATAAAATGTGACACAATAAGTAAAGGGGAAAAGGTGAGAACTCTGTTACTCATCTGAACGACGGCTTCCTTTTAATAATGCCAAATGAAGCCCGAAATACAGTAATAATTGAAAAGTTAGGGGGAAATCTTAAATTTTGTAAATTCTCCACTTGAAAATGCAGCTGAAACACGGAAAGTTTTTTGGCAGTGAAATTCGCTGAAAACTGACATTTTTATGCCGCATCCAGAGGTCCCTATGCTCCAGGAAAGGTACCAAAAACAGAAAGCACGGATGGGATTTCACTACAGCCCTATTGATCCTATGCACCGAAAGGCCAAAGGCAAATAAAACAGTCTCAGAATTAAAACAAAACAGACTGGATCAGAAAGCCTCACCGGCAGCCACCCAAAGTTGAAAATAGAAAACTTAATGAAATACCTTACTTCAATGCAGGGAATCACAATTCAGTTAACAGGCTTATTGTTTAGGCAGTATAAATACGCGATTTAACACCTGCGGGCATTGCCTGCCCGGACCGGGCAGAAGCGCGCCCGGAGGATGGCGGGCGCCGCACTGCACAGCCGGGAGACGAGAGGCGAGCGAGGGGACCCGGAGAGACTGCCCCCGAGCCGCCGCGCGCCCACAAAGGAGTAACGCTTCGCTTTCCATCTGTCTGTCCAGCCTTCCTTTTGGGCCCTATCCCCACCCCAGCGTACCTGCCGCCGCCGCCGTCGTCCTGCCCTCTAGAGCACAGCTCCCGCTGGAGATCCAAGTACCTGCAAGTCTACCCTGCGGCTACCTCTCCGCGCCCGCGCAGCCGCTGCGCTCGCGCCACTGCGCATGCTCGGCCGGCACCCGGGCCCGCAAACTCTGAATCCACTTGCCACGTTTCGCCTGCGGCTCCCAGGGGGAAGGAAAGGGAAGCCCAGAGCCTGGGTTCAGGCTAAGGGTGAAAGACGAGTTGCAGGCGCTGGGAGCGTGGATGGGGAGAGGTGGATTGGCGCTGCGGCAACGTTATCTCTACCCCCTACAGTTACCCAAGTCTAAAGATGACCACCTACACCCTGGGAATGAGTTTAGCACAGCGGTTCGCAAACTTGAGCGTGGATCAGAATCACCTGGAGAGCTTTTTAAACTCACAGATCCCAAACCCAGAGTTTCCGATTCAGTTAGGTCTGGAGCGTAGCGCGACAGTTCCCATTTCTAACATGTCCTCAGCGAAAACTGGTGCTACTAGTCTGGGTACCACACTTTGGGACCTGCAGGTCAAAAGGGAGGGTATACGTTACTAAAGGAAGACTTGCTTCTCTCCCCTACTCACTCACTCTCTCTCTTTTTTTTCCGTTTGTTTCACGTATTGTTTGGTTGTCATTTAACAGCCACACCTGATTAAAATAAATATATAACGAAAGCCCACACAAACAAAGGTGGGATATTTTCTCTCGCATGTGAGTCAAGTAAGTGCAATGCTGCCTCAAGAGTTCTCACATACTTTGCCTGAAGCATAATCCGTAGTTGTGGTCTGTCCAACTCAGTCCAGAGAACAGAACAAGGTTTTGCTGCCCCTTTAACTCAAAGTCCCACGTGCCCCTTCTGCGCCTAGCACAATATTCAATACGGAATAGGCACCCAACCAACCCTGAGATGGTAACAATAGAAAAAAAAAAAAAAAAAAAAGAGGGAAATTGAAATTATTTTAAGAACCCAAAGAATTTGGACGAGCAATGAACTATGCAAGTAGGTGGGCCATGGAGAGGGAAGATAAGGAATTTTTCCCACCTGCCAGCTATAGAATCAGGTAAATTTAGTATTCTTATCTGATTTTTCCCACCTGCCACCTAGAGAATCTGGTAAATTTAGTATCCTTATGTGATACTTATCTAGATATGCAGGGGGAGTTAAGTAAGTTCTCACAAAATAAAGCAAAATAGTTATTTAAAAAGTAAACATGCATCTAACATACGACCCAGCCATTTCATTCCTAGACGTTATCCAAGAGAAAGTAAAACATATGCTTACACAAAAACTTGAACAGGAATGCTCATAGCAGCTGTTTTTCACAAAAGCCCCAAACCAGAAGTAACCCAACTGTCCATCAACATGTAAATGAAAAAACAAATTGTGGTATATTTATACAATGCAATACTACTCAACAATAAAAAAAAAGAAATGTTCTCTCACCCAGGACTCAATATGGATAATTCTCAAAATCGGTATGCTGAGTTGAAGAAACTAGAGACAAAATATACTGAATAATCCCACTTATATGAAGTACAAATTAACCTTTAATGACAAAAACCAGATTAGTAATTGCCTGGAGCCAGGAGTGGAGGGAAGGATAAACTGCAAATGAGCAGAAAAAATATTTTTGGAGGGGGACGATGGAAATGTTCTCTGTTTTGATGATAGTGACAATTTCACAGGTGTATACAACTATCATCGCTAAATTGTACACTTTAAACATGAAAAATGTGTGTAAATTATTCACCAATAAGTTTGATAAGAAAACACTTTTTCATGAAATACTCTTATGATCTGTTTATTTCATGGTAATATTGACCAGGGCAAGTTCATGAGGAAATGTAGATTCTAAATATGGTATAACCTGATTTGGGAGAGGTAAAATAAAAAGTCATCCTCTGTAAACGGAGCAAAAAATAATCCATATAAAATGTCTGTAACAACCCTCTGTAAAAGCAGCCAACCCTAAGATATGATTTGTAAATATACCATTGATAAAACTGTTTCCCAAAAGTGTTTCTAAGTGTAAAATACTAATTAGAGTATATCGTTAGAAATGCACAACCAGGGCCTGGCACAGTGGCTCACGCCTGTAATCCCAACACTTTAGGAAGCCAAAGTGGGCAGATCACCTAAGGTCAGGAGTTCGAGATCAGCCTGAGCAACATGATGAAACCCCGTCTCTTCTAAAAATACAAAAATTAGCCGGGCGTGGTGGTGGGCGCCCATAATCCCAGCTACTCAGGAGGTTGAGACAGGAGAATCGCTTGAACCCAGGAGGCAGAGGTTGCAGTGAGCCGAGATCAAGCCACTACACTCTAGCCTGGGCAACAGAGCAAGACTCCGTCTCAAAAAAAAGAAAGAAAAAAGAAATGCACAACCAGTGTGTAATAATTATATAAAGAAAATTGTTATCTGCTTAACTGATTGTATCACTATCAATGAGAAATCAGGTATTCAAACTGTATTTCCAGGAACCCTGGGTTTCATGGAGAGAAAAATACACAGGGCTCTGGATCAAGGACCCTAACCCAGACTGCTTACATATTGTAGTATCTTGTGAAATCTTATTTGATAAAAGGGTTTCACTGATTTTTTTTTTTTTTTTTTTTGAGACTAAGTCTTGCTCTGTTGCCCAGGCTGGAGTTCAGTGGCACGACCTCAGCTCACTGCAACCTCTGCCTCCCAGATTCAAGAGATGCTCCTGCCTCAGCCTCCCGAGTAGCTGGGATTACAGGTGCACACCACTACACCTAGTTAATTTTTTTGTTTTTAGTAGAGATGGAGTTTCTTTATGTTGGCCAGTCTGGTCTCGAACTCCTAACCTCAGGTGATCCACCTGCCTCGGCCTCTCACAGTGCTGAGATTACAGGTGTGAGCCACCGTACCTGGCTGTCATTGATAATTAAAAGAGCAATCGTTTGAAAACAATTGAAGTAATAGCATCAGGTAGTAAGAATTCACAAAGAGATGGTATACTTGGTGGACCTAAGTATTCTGGTAGTCAAAAGTGTACACTGTTCTTTGGATTACAGAGCAATGAGAAAAAATATATACAAAGATTTTTAAACTAGTTTAAAATGTACACTGTAGTTATAATAACCATATGTTCCAATTTTTCTAGAATAGTCTTAATTTAAATATTTATTTATCACATAAATTATATCTAATCATGTATTCCAACTGTCGGTTGAAAAAAACATCTTTTAAACTGGGGGGTGTTTTTCAAAATAATAATGTAAAAAATCACCAACTAAAAATAAAACAAGGATAAAGCAGGGCATGGTGGCACATGCCCGTAATGCCAGCATTTTGGGAGGCCAAGGTGGAAAGGGCACTTGAGCTCAGGAGTTCAAGACCAGCCTAGACAACGTGGCAAAACCCCATCTCCACAAAAAAACAAAAACAAAAAAAACTAAAATTAGCCAGGTGTGGTGGCATGTGCCTGTGGTCCCAGCTTCTCTGGAGGTTGAGATGGGAGGATCTCTTGAGCCCAGGAGTCTGAGGCTACGGTGAGCCGTGTTCACTACACTGTACTTCCAGCCTGGGCAACAAAGCAAGACCCTATCTGAAAAAAAAAAATTGAACTACTACTGGGTAGTCACCATTTTAAACATTCACAGTATTTACTCATTGAATGTCCATGCCAACCCTATGAAATTATCCTCAATTTATAGGTGAGAAAACTGAAGTACAAAATGTTATTTTTCCCATGATAACACAACTAAAGACTAAATAACTAATTACAACTACATTTTAAAAATATATTTTGTATAAAGACAATCTTTGCTAATTTCACAGTTTCCAAGGATCCATGTGAACTATTAATTTATTTTTCCAGGCTCATTGATACTGAGAGGGCTACCAAAAAAGTAGAGCTCTAGTGATTACTCTCATTATCATCTTCATTATCATTGCTAATATTTATTCCATGTCTTCTATGTACTAGCTACTGTGCCAAGAAGTTCACATTGTTTATTTCATTTAATATTCATGAGGACAAAAGTGCAGATTCAGTAATAATAGGTAACAAAGAAAGCGAATGGCGGAACCAGGATTCCAACTCAAGAGGGAATGGTGGGCCGGGCACGCTGGCTCATCCCAACACTTTGGGAGGCCGAGGCAGGTGGATCACTTGAGGTCAGGAGTTCAAGAACAGCCTGGCCAACATGGTGAAACCTCATCTCTACCAAAAAGTACAAAAATCAGCTGGGTGTGGTGGCATGTGCCTGTAGTCCCAGCTACTTGAGAGACTGAGGCAGGAGAATCTCTTGAAGCAGGGAGGCGGAGGTTGCAATGAGCTGAGATCGCGCAACTGCACTTCAGCCTGGGTGACAGAGTGAGACCTTGTCTCAAAACAAACAAACAAACAAACAAAAACAGCAAATGGAAGAACCAGGATTCAACTCCAGTTTTCTGCTATTTACAATACTGGTCCCTGTAAAGTTATAATATATCCTGTATTCTAAGGGAAAAATATTGGCATTCTGGATTATTCACAGAGACATTCAGTCTCTATGAATGTGGCTAATATTAGTTCATTCCCCAGAGCCTGATGGTTTCTAACATGCTTATAACCACAACACCCCACTGCCACCCAGCCCTGATCAGCATCCTGAAATCAACTACTATATAGGCACCAATTTTACAATCAATTTTAGAAAAAGTAGGTGCATTCTGAATGATACCAGCAAGTGTGATGTGACCATATTTATTTCATTTGCCTGGTTTTATGTTTTCCAGAACAAAGAGAGTAGAGGAAAAAAACATATGTGAGAAAGACTAAGATTCAATATTCAGTCTGTGGCCATACCACCCTGAACACTCTTGATCTCGTGGGATCTCGGAAGCCAAGCAGGGTCAGACCTGGTTAGTACTTGGATGGGAGATTCAGTATTCATTTCGACTCTGAATTTATGATAAATCATTTAGAGAAGAAAACAATAACATGAGAAATAAGTCCAAAAAAACAGGGCAAAACTCTCTCTCTCTCATGCATACACACACACACACACACACAATTTAACACACACACACTGTTTTGATCTAACACAGATAAGATCAAAATAGCCAACAGAGCACACACACCTACACCCACCTACCACCTAAAATCTCATGAAATGATAAAGGGGATTATTTTATTTGTTTATTTTAATTATTATTTATTTTGAGACACAGGATCTCACTTTGTTACCCAGGCTGGAGTGCAGTGGCAGGAACATGGTTCACTGCAGCCTCCACCTCCGGGGCTCAATTGATCTTCCTGCCTCAGCCTCCTGAGTAGCTGGAACTACAGGCATGCACCACTATGCTCCACTAATTTTTGTATTTTTTGTACAGAGTTTTACCATGTTTCCCCGTCTGGTCTGGAACTCCTGAGCTCAAGTGATCCGCCTGCCTCGGCCTCCCAAAGTGCTGGGATTATAGGCGTGAGCCACAGAGCCCAGCCAGGAGATACTTTTTTAAAAAGTAAAGGCTGGGTGTGGTGGCTCACGCCTATAATCCCAGCACTTTGGGAGGCCGAGGCAGGCGGATCACCTGAGGTTGGGAGTTCGAGGCCAACCTGACCAACACGGAGAAACCCCGTCTCTACTAAAAATACAAAATGAGCCGGGCGTAGTGGCACATGCCTGTAATCCCAGCTACTCAGGAGACTGAGGCAGGACAATCGCTTGAACCCAGGAGGCAGAGGTTGCGTTGAGCCAAGATCACACCATTGCACTCCAGCCTGGGCAACAAGAACAAATCTCCGTCTCAGAAAAAAAAAAAAAAAAAAAGTAAAAGAAGGCTGGGCGTGGTGGCTCACGCCTATAATCCCAGCACTTTGGGAGGTCAAGGCGGGTGGATCAACCTAAGCTCAGGAGTTTGAGACCAGCCTGGTCAACATGGTGAAATCCTAGAACCAAAAAAAAAAAATTGCCATCGACAAACAGAAGTGTTGAGAAAAGACGGAATGCAGACAGATTAAATCTCAGAAAAACAAAATGGAAGGAAAATGCAGCTCAAATCATATGGAGGAATCTGCCAAAGGCAAAAGTAGGAATAGTTGGAGAGAGGGTATACAAACTCACAGTTAACAGATCAAGATTTAGGGAGGAAGGTACTGAGACAATGGTCAGGGAGAGTAATTAGAATAACAGATTTAGAGTAGCTAGGCTGGTCAACCACTTTCTCCTCTCCAGCTGGTTCTAAATTGTGGCCCAGAAAGCAACAGACCACCAGGAAGAACACCAGTCTTCCACACTTTGAAGATGAGCTACCACACACCCTTGTCTTTTAAGTGCTGTTCCCTACACAAAATTGGCAAAGAA
Source organism: Rhinopithecus bieti (assembly GCF_001698545.2). Classification (NCBI taxonomy): domain Eukaryota; kingdom Metazoa; phylum Chordata; class Mammalia; order Primates; family Cercopithecidae; genus Rhinopithecus; species Rhinopithecus bieti. The sequence goes on along the minus strand of NW_016807465.1, from coordinate 348,388 downwards.
CAGCTACTGTAAATAAAAAGGCAAAAGGAAGAGAGATTCTAAAATACAAAATTGAACAGATAGCTAACACATTATCACACATTTGAAAAAAAGTCATGAGAGAGGCAACATTTTTACAATTATCATTAGAGAAAACAAAGCTAGAGAACAATCAGAAGAAGACATTTGAAATGTATAATTAATATCTTCAGAGAAACATGAGAAGATGTCCTATGTACAAAAACTTTGACTATATATTTGGAAATTTAAAATTTTGATAACTGAGGGTGGGTATGGTGGCTCACGCCTGTAATTCCAGCACTTTGGGAGGCCGAGGCAGGCAGATCACTTGAGTTTAGGAGCTTGAGGCCAGCCTGGGCAACGTAGTTAAACCCTCATCACTACAAAAATACAAAAATTAGCTAGGAAGCCAGGCACGGAGGCTAACGCCTATAATCCCAGCACTTTGGGAGGCTGAGGCAGGTGGATCACTTGAGGTCAGGGGTTTGAGACCAGCCTGGCCAACATGGTGAAACACTGTGTCTACTAAAAATACAAAAATTAGCCAGTCATGGTGGTACATGCCTGTAATCCCAGCTATTCAGGAGGCTGAGGCAGGAGAATCACTTGAACCCGGGAGGTGGAGGTTGCAGTGAGCAGAGATCATGCCATTGCACTCCAGCCTGGGCGACAGAGCAAGACTCCATCTCAAAAATAAAAAAAAAAATTACCTAGGCATGGTGGCACACATCTGTAGTCCCAGCCAGCTACTTGGGAGGCTGAGGTGGGATGATCACTTGAGACCAGGACATTGAGGCTACAGTGAGCCATAATTGCACCATTGCACTCCAGCCTGGGTGACAGAGACCCTGTTAGGAAAAAAAAAAAATATATA
>NW_016807465.1:345470-347337 GCF_001698545.2 Rhinopithecus bieti | reverse complement strand
ATATATATATATATATATGAGATATATGATACATTTGATATATGAGATATATATGATATATATTATATGATAGCTGAAATTAAAAAATGAAATAAATGCTCTGGGTTTCAGAATAGACATAGATTAGTAACTGGAAACTCAAGCTAGCCAATTATCCCCGAATGATGTCACCCCAACAAGCAGTGGCAGAAAAAAATGGCTTTAGGGCCTATAAGGGCACCCTGAGGCAATTTTCTACATTCTCCACCCTCCCCCTACACCTTGTCCTTCCTTATTTGGAAAAAAATAAGATCTTATACCACATTAACTGAAACAGACGGTAAATTATAAAAGAGCTATGGGGTGTAGCAAAGGCTGCTGATGGTCCCCAAATATCTTTTCATTAAATATATCTATGATGTATTTATGAAAATAATGGCATTTCAAAATACAGGAAAATGATGGACTAGTCAGTGACACAGTAACAGATACCATGCATGAATTAACCAAGTCTCTTCTTGGATTTCTTCCTGGAAAGCCAAAACCAGTATTTCCCACATTCACTTGTAGCTAGGGTTCCAAGCTAAGTAAGACTGATTCAAGTTTGTATTACATGAAGAGAGAGGAAAGGCATGAACCCCTTTGGGCAGATTCCTAATTCTGCAGCATCCTGATCCTTTCAGAGTTAGCAGCTGCCTTGACGAGTAATTCGGGGAGTTCTTGAATACTCATGATGAAGTCTGTTTTTCTCAAAGATTCTGTGTATCATCTAGATCCCTTAACAAATCCCTTTATTCTAAAAGTGGCAGAAGGGACTTCAATACCAACATATGAACTATCTGTCTGGGAAATGAGTTGTCTGATCTTGTTTCAAAAACGATCTGTAGATAAATGGGAAAATGAATACTAGGAAACTGAAGTATAAAAATATTAGGGAAAAGTATAAAGGAACATTTTAAATCTTGTGGTTAGCCTTCCTAAGCAAGATGAAAATCCAGAAGGCATAAAGGAAACAATGGGTAGATTTGATATAATAAAAATTAAAATTCCTACGTAAGAGCCAAGTGACAGACTAAGATATAATATTCTCAGATATAAATCAGAAAAGGTTTAATTCATAATATGTTAAAATGTTTGTATAAATCAATAAAGACACAACCAAATTAAAACTGATAAAGTTATAAACAGGTAATTTACCAAAAAAAGGTAATCCAAATAATTAATAGACATGAGTAGATGCTTAAACTTGTTGGTAAGTAGAAAAATGAATATACATACATGTAAGTGCCTTAACTCAAACCAATCAAATCAGAATCTCTGGGAGTCCCCAGATACTTTAAAAAAATCTTCCCATCCACATAATTTCAATGTGTAGCCAAAGTTAAGAATCACTACCCCAAAACAGTGCTAACTCAAAGTGTGGGCAGTGGACCAGCAGTGATAGCACCTAGCAGCTTGTTAAAAATGCGAATTGTTGAGTTTCCTCAATATTCTGATTGAGTCAGAATTTCTCCAGGTGATTCTGATGCATGTTCAATTTTGAGAACTCTGAAACTTCTCTGCATTTTACTTACAGAGCTACTTGGAGGATAATAGCAGGTGAAAGTATTTTCAGAGAAGTAAAAATAGTAATCGCAAATACTAATAAACATACTATTCCAATATATTTTACATAGTCTTAGGGTCATACTCAGGACCTAGCAATGAAAATGACAATAATTCATTACTGAAATAGAAATCTCTTGGAAACATAAAGAAATACTCCATGTCCTTATTTCTGAATTGTCTCCAAACACAGTGGAATGTTAGTTCTATAACACAGTCTTAGTAGATGTGAAACTGCCACAGGGATAGGAAACCAAATGGCTTACTTTTTTTTTTTTTTTTT
>NW_016807465.1:329383-343777 GCF_001698545.2 Rhinopithecus bieti | reverse complement strand
TTTTTTTTTTTTTTTGTAATGGGTTTTTGCAGTGTTTCTACTCAATGGGACAGTGTGGCTGTACTGGACCATTTATTCTGCACTATTAGGTTTCAGAAAATTGGCTTGTGGTTATGTTGTCTATTATTTGAGGCTTTACCCAAAGAAAACTAACAGACATGTGCCCCCTTTTACCCTCAATCTATGTCTGACAATATTCTATACATAGCCAAGCTTTTAAAGAAGGGAAATGGCATGGTCTTTGGGTTTTAAAAAGGTTGCCGGGCGCGCTGGCTCACGCCTGTAATCCCAGCACTTTGGGAGGCCGAGGCGGGCGGATCACGAGGTCAGGAGATCCAGACCACGGTGAAACCCCATCTGTACTAAAAATACAAAAAATTAGCCGGGCGCGGTGGCGGACGCCTGTAGTCCCAGCTACTCGAGAGGCTGAGGCAGGAGAATGGCCTGAACCCGGAAGGCGGAGCTTGCAGTGAGCGGAGATCGCGCCACCGCACTCCCTCCTGGGCGACAGAGCCAGACTCTGTCTCAAAAACAAAAAAAAGGTTGCTCTGACTACTGTGCAGAACAACTCCAAACAACATCAGCATCATCTAGAAGCTTGTTAACAATGCGTATTATTGAATGTGCGTGTGCCAAGAGGTGTCCACTGAAGTTCATTCAGATGTAGAAAGGAACTTGTAAAACTGGTGCATTATGTTGGAATTTGCATAGCTAACCAACCAGGATGGACTAAGAACCTAGTCCATCTTAGTCTCAACTGGATTGTAGTACCACCTGGTGGTCATTTTCTACACTCGCGTTTAATCATGAATGGGGACAATTCTATACATATGGCTGACTGGAATTCCAGAACATTGACTGATGCCCCTTTGTCAACTTGATCTGGCACACTGGGCTTAGGAAATACCAGGGACACTGGGACCCATCCACGCCAACCACTCTGCTTCCTGCCTCACCCTCTCCTCCACACTTCCTCTCCGCAAATGATAAAAAGAGGGCTGAGAGGAACGCAGGAATCAATTGACAGTTGTATTATGTTCAAATTTACATTATCATGAATTTCCTGTACATTAGGATGTAGAACTACATATATATGGTTAATAAAAATGTGCACATATTAGGATATACATTTTGAAATTTTCAACAGTACTACTGAATAATTTTTAAAAAGTTGGATAACAAATGCTGGCAAGGATGTGGAGAAAAGAGAATCCTTGTACACTGTTGGTGAGAATGTCAATTAGTACAACCACTATGGAGAACAGCATGGAGGTGCCTCAAAAAACTAAAACTAGAACTACCATATGATCCCGTAATCCCACTGCTAGGTATATACCCAAAAGAAAGGAAATTGGTTTATCGAAGAGATAACTGCACTCCCATGTTTATTGAAGCACTATTCACAATAACCAAGATTTGGAAGCAACCTAAGTGTTCATCAATAGATGAATGGATAAAGAAAATGTGGTACATGTACACAACGGAGTAGTATTCAGCCATAAAAAAAAGAACGAGATCCTGTTATTTGCAACCACATGGATGAAACTGGAGGTCATTATGTTAAGTGAATTAAGCCAGGCACAGAAAGACAAACTTCACATGTTCTCACTTATTTGTGGGAGCCAAAAATAAAAACAATTTAACTCATGGAGATAGAGAGTGAAATGACGGTTACCAGAGGCTGGGAAGGGTAGTGGGGGTGACGGGTGTGAGGTAGCGATGGTTAACGGGTACAAAATATAGTTAGATAGAATAAGATCTAGTATTTGAGCCTGTAATCCTAGCACTTCAGGAGGCCAAAGCAGGCTGATCACTTGAGCCCAGGAGTTCAAGACCAGCCTAGGCAACATGGCAAAACCCCCGTCTCTACAAAAAGTACAAAAATTAGCCAGGTGTGGTGGTGTGCGCTTGTAGTCTCAGCTACTTAGGAGGCTGAGGTGGGAGAATCACTTGAGCCTGGAAGCCCAAGGCTGCAGTGTACCAAGATCATGCCACTGCAGTCCAGCCTGGACAACAGATGAGACTTTGAAAAAAGAAAAAACATCTAGTATTTGATTGCAGAACAGGGTGACTACAGTCGAGCATTTATTGTACATTTTTAAATGAGTATAATTGGATTGTTTGTAACACAAAGGATAAATGCTTGAGGTGATGGATACCCCGTTTACCCTGATGTGACTATTACACATTGTGTGCCTGTATCAAAATAGCTTATGTACCCCATAAAATATATACACCTACTATATACCCACAAAAATTAAGAATTGGCTGGATATGGTGGCTCCTGCCTGTAATCCCAGCACTTTGGGAGGCCAAGGCAGCAGATCACATGAGGCCAGGAGCTCCCGACCAGCTTGGCCAACATGGCGAAACCTGTATCTACTGAAAATACAAAAATTAGCCAGGCATGGTAGCACACACTGGGATTACAGTAGCTGTAATCCCAGCTAGTCAGAGGCTGAGGCATGAAAATGGCTTGAATCCCTGAGGTGGAGGTTGCAGTGAGCCGAGATTGTGCCACTGCACTCCAGCAAGTGAGACTCTATCTTAAAAAAAAAAAAAAAAAAAAAAAGTTGGGAGATTGCCAGGCACAGTGGCTCATTCCTATAGTCCCAGCATTCCAGCACTTGGGAGGCCAAGGTGGGCGGGTCACTTGAGGTCAGGCGTTCAAGACCAGCCTGGTCAATATGGTAAAACCCCATCTCTACTAAAAATGCAAAAATTAGCTGGGCATAGTGGCACGCACCTGTCATCCCAGCTACCTGAGAAGCTGAGGTGGGAGGATGGCTTGAATCCGGGAGGCAGAGGTTGCAGTGAACCGAGATCAAGTGATTGCAATCCAGCCTGGGTGACAGAGTGAGATTCATTTCAGGAAAAAGAAAAGGTCTGGGAGACTCCCTCCCCCTCAACTATGGAGAATGGGTTAGAGAAAAACAAGCCCAAAGGCAGATAGGCAAGCTAGAAGCCTGTTGAAGTAATTTAGGCAAGAGGTGATAATGGTCTAAAACTAGAACGGTGGTAAGAGAATTTGGAGGAAAGTGGATGGGTTTGATATTTAGGAGATAGAATCTAGTCCTTATCTTTTAAAGACATAAACTTAAGTATCCGCAGATAAATTGATATAATGTCTAGACTTTTCTTTAATCCAACTGAGGATAGAGAAAATGAGAAAGGTGGTTATAGATGAAACAAAGACTAACCATATGCTGATAATCATTGATTGGGTGATGGGCATAAAGGAGTTCCTTATTGTGTCTACTTTTATATCTATTAGAAAGTCCCCATAACAAAAAGTTAAACAAAATAAAGTGCCTGGGAAATGCAGAAGGGAAAATATTCAGTAGGGAAATAGACATAGGAAATATAAATCTTGAAGAGAGATAAGGGAAGAGCAATGAATTTTGGAGTGAACAGCAGACGGAAAGTTAACTGAAGCCTTGAGTGTGAATGAAACAATAAAAAAGAGAAAAGAACCTAAGTCAGAATCCTGAGGAATACCAACAGTAAAGGGAATGGCAAAGAAGTGTTGTTAACAAGAGAGTCATGGAGTCCAAAGAAAGCTTTCCAAGAAAGCAACAGTGGTCTACATTAGGGGTCTCCAACCCCTGGGCCACAGTACTGGCTGTTAGGAACTGGACCACGCAGCAGGAGGTGAGTGGAGGGCAAGCAAGTGAAGCTTCATCTCTATTCACAGCAGCTCCCCATCACTGGCATTACCGCCTGAGCTCAGCCTCCTGTCAGATCAGCAGGGCATTACATTCTTATAGAAGTGCAAACCCTATTGTGAACTGCACATGCGACAGATGTAGGTTGCACGCTCTTTATGATAATCTAATGCCTGATGATCTCTCATTGTCTCCCATTACCCCAGATGGGACCGTCTAGTTGCAGAAAAACAAACTCAGGGCTCCCACTGATTCTACATTATGGTGAGTTATTATATATTACAATGTAATAATAAAAAGTGCAAAATAAATGTAATGTGTTTGAATCATCCCGAAAACATCCCTCCACCTTCCTGTCCATGGAAAAACTATCTTCCACAAAACTGGTCCTTGGTGCCACAAAGGTTGGGGACTCCTGGTCTCTATTGTCAAATGCTGCTAAAATGTCAAATGCAAGAACTGGTCAACAGACATATGAAAGTCATGGGTGACTCTGGTGAGAGGCACTTAAGGGGTGGGAGGGCAAACAGGACAGAGAGTATAGTATATGTAGGTTTAGGGCTGAGTAGAAGGTGTAGAAATGGAACCAGCCTGGATAATACATGAGTTACTAGAGGGAGGATGTCTACTTGGAATGCTGACTTCTTGAATCAACACTCATTTGTTAAAATACTGTTACAGATGTTTGATTTCTCTAAATGACCTGCTACTCTCCTTTTATTCTGTCCTACACCCTCCTGCCAGATTCAAGTGTAGCTTTGACCATCACTCTTTATATAAAATATCCCAGAGCCTCTCCACTACTTACTGAAGTCTGTACAAATGTCTCAGACTACTCTAAATGTCCTCTCATACCAGCCGAAGGGGACCGTGTTCCTCCCTCATTATGCTTTTTGCTCATACTGCTGCCTCTAGTTAGAATATATTCCTTTTCCCCAATTTTTGTCTCTTGAATTCCTCCTCATCCTTCAAGTCCAATCTCAGATATGGTGACACCTTCTCCTTGAGCTCCTTCCTGATCCACCTCTTCTTTCCACTGGAGTAGATTGTGTCCTCTATTTTTCCAATACATGCTGTTTATATCCCTCTCCTAGCATTCACTGGATTTCCCTTTGCTCTTGTCTATGTTCTCATTACATCCTTTCTGTATCCACAAATTGTACATTACCTGAAATTAACTTTTTTTTTCCTCCGAGACAGGATTTGGCTCTGTTGCTCAGGCTGGAATGTAGTGGCGAGATCGTGGCTTACTGCAAACCTGGCTTCCGTGGCTCAAGCCATTCTCCTACCTCAGCTTCCCAAGTAGCTGGGACTATAGGTGTGAGCCACCATGCCCGGCTGAAATTAACTTCATCTTCCTCATCTTTCTATATGCCACAGAAGTACCTAACCCAATATCTTGCACAAAATGACTTTTTGAATTAAATGGGATTTCCAAGGCTCTACTATTTATAAGGTTTGCAGGTTTATACTGCTTTTTAGAATTACCATGCTATTCAGATATTGCCTTCCAGATAGCATTCTCATTTTATAATCTTTCTTCATATGTTCTAAAATAGCTAAAATGTGATATTTGTAACCTATTTTCAGATGTGCTATTTAAGTTTAAAAGTATACTTATTTTAGTTTTAAATGCATCAGTTATTTAATTAGGTTCTTGGTAAGAAATTTAGAACACCAAATTGCTAGGATAAACTCCATTCATCAGGACAAACACAGATTGCAAGTAGCCCTGGAGCTGAGGAATAGCTTTGATTTTTGGTAACATTTACAAGTCCACAGCTTTCTAATTTTTTTTTTTTTTTTTTTTTTTTTTTTTTTTTTTTTTTTTTTTTTTTTTTGGGACGGAGTCTTGCTCTGTCACCCAGGCTGGAGTGCAGTGGTGCAATCTCCACTCACTGCAAACTCTGCTTCCCAGGATCAAGTGGTTCTCCTGCCTCAGCCTCCCCAGCAGCTGGGATTACAGGTGCCCGCCACCACGCCAGGCTAATTTTTGTATTTTTAGTAGAGATGGGGTTTCACCATGTTGGCAGGCTGGTCTTGAACTCCTGGCCTCAAGTGATCCACCCACCTCAGCTTCCTGAAGTGCTGTGGTAACAGGTGTGAGCTAGCACGCCTGGCCACGAGTCCACAGCTTTCTGATCAACCTTCCATTGCTCTGTAATCTTCTATTACTCTCTTTCTGTGTTGACGATGTCACTTTGTCTGTATTTGGGCTTCCATAGCACCATCTTCTTGAAGCAAGCATTGGTAAGATGTTTTGGAATTTTCACATTGCTGATTTCAATTTTGTGATGACCTCTGGTGTATTCTCCACAGAACCTGAATAAGGACCAGAGGTCCAGTCACCATTAATAAGCCACTCCTCGGCTGCTCCAGTAAAACCAGCCTCTTGCCTCTGTGGTGCCCAGTAAGCATTAGCAGAATGATCCCAGGAGAGAAGCTAGTTTGCAGTTTTCTCTGTGTTGAGGTGTTTCTGTTTGTTTTTCCTGTGGTTCAACAGCAGCTTTCGAGGTACATCTTTGGAAGGATCTAGGCGTTTTCTGAAGTTTACTTCGCAAAAAGTATCACCATTCTTGTTGCCACCAACTGGGTTTGTAGCAATGGCAAGAAACTTTTCCTTTTTCAATTCTGGACTTTCTTCTTTTTCTTTTCAATTCTGGATTTAGTAGCTGAGTACTTCCTCTCATACCTGGAGTTTCTGACATAGCAGACTGGGAATATCTGCCAATTCCTCTGATGAGAACAGGATTTCGGCTGCGGTGGGGCTTCCCTTTCTTTGGCTTTTTAGCCTTGAGGTTCCCTTTTTTTTTTGAGACGGAGTTTCGCTCTTGTTGCCCAAGCTGGAGTGCAATGGTGTAATCTCAGCTCACTGCAACCTCCGCCCCTGGGTTCAAGTGATTCTCCTGCCTCAGCCTTCCGAATAGCTGTGATTACAGGCGCCCACCATCACACCCAACTAATTTTTTATATTTTTGGTAGAAACGAGGTTTCACCATGTTAGCCAGGCTGGTCTCGAATTCCTGACCTCAGGTGATCTGCCTGCCTCAGCCTCCCAAAGTGCTGGGATTACAGGTGTGAGCCACCGCACCCAGTTGAGGTTACCCTTTTTAACCTTGCCACTACCATCAGCCTTCTTGGCTTCAGGTTTCTTCTCCTTGGTATCTAGCTTCTCAACTTTTCCCCCCACCATCTTGCAAGACAGGAAGGAGCTATTTTTTTTTAATACATGTTGGAATATCCTAGCTATGCAGATACAAATAGTAATATAACATCCACCCAAATATAACATTAAATTTTGATTCAATAATAATTAATTTAAATTCTACCAAAAAAAAAAACCCTTAGTGATATGTTGAAGCTTCATCATTTCATTCCCTTCTCTCCCTTCCACAGGTGCAACTATCCTGAAGTTGATATCTATCTTTGTCAACCATGTTTTCATACTTTTGTCATACACATTTGTATACATAACAAACACAAAGCATTGTATTGTGGTTTTAAGATTATATATAAATGATATGACACTGTTTTGTATACCTTTGAATTTGCTTTTTCAATCAACATAGTTTTCAGGATTCATCGTTGACAAATGTAGTATAATTCATTCATTTTAACTAAGAAATTATATACCACTTTATGACTTTACCGCCTCTTAATCTTTGCTGTAGTCTTGTGAGGTAGACATTATTAATCACATTTTACAGATGAAAAAATGGAAGTACTAAGAGATTAAGTAACTTTACTGAGGTCATACAGTTTCTAGCAGATGGAATGAGAACTTGTGTAGGGACTGTAACTTCCAATCCCATGTCCTTTCTACTAAAACATTCAGTGATTCATTCAACAAATGTTTACTGAATACCACCTATGTGCCAGACACTGTTTTAGGTCCTGGGTATCTGATAGTTAACAAAATAGACAAGACCTTGCTCTCCAGGAGCTTACATTGTAACTGAAGAGAAACAATAACATAGTATGTCCGAGTGTGGTGGCTCTCACCTCTAATCCTAGTACTTCGGGAGGCCAAGGTGGGAGGATCGCATGAGGCCAAAAGTTTGAGACCAGCCTGGGCAACATAGCAAGACCTTGTTTCTACAAAAAATAATTAGCCAGGCGTGGTGGCATGTTTGTAGTCCCAGCTACTCAGGAGGCTGAGGCAGGAGGATCAATTGAGCCCAGGCTGAAGTGAGAGAATCGCTTGAGCCTGGGAGGTTTAGGCTGCAGTGCGCTATGATTGCAACATTCATTGCACTAGAACCTGGACAACAGAGTAAGACAACGTCTCTAATTAAAAAAAGAGGGCGAGAGAGAGTGTGTATATGTGTTAGTCTATATGAAGCTCTTTGGTGTTATTTTGGCAAACACCTGAAGGAAAAGGGGCAATGACAGAATGGCGTTCAAGGTAGAGAGTACAGCAAATGGAAAGTTCCTGAGGCAAGAGCATATTTGGCTGTCATTACATCACTTTTTTTAAAAGATACTATATCAGTTAACTATCCTCATGTACCAAAGAACAAATGTAAACATACTGCATGACTTTGAGTGATTAACTACCTAAATTCGACATGTCAACAATTTCTTATAGTGTTCATCTTTCCAATAAATTGAGTTGAGCTAGAAAATGTGTATTGCCAAAATCCATTGCTTTACTTTAAAAATTAAATCACAGGTTGTGGATGCCCGTAATGGTGGTATTTCCACACATAGTACTGCTGCTGATTTGATGAGACACAAATATAAACCAACCCCATTCTTAAATATTAAAGGTTGGTAGGGTCCTCAAGGAAACCTAAGAGTGACTGACTTCAAGTTGAAAAAAAATGCGTAAAAGGAAAAAAAACAGGGAGAGCCCACCTTTTGGCCTGTATCTCTCAGAAAGAGGGACAAGAGCGGTGGGAAAGTGAGGAACTTTTAAAATGTGAGAGCGTTACTCTGGGGAAACCTGGAGTCTACTCTTGGCCTTTACTCGCTGTCATCGTTCTCACATTTGTGAAGCGAGAGTCTGGGCTGGCGGTCCTCAAGCCCTATCCTCCCCCGATCTGGAGGTGTTGCTTCGCTGTGCCTCCCAGGCTTGAGAACAGTAGAGTCTGGCCACTCAAAACTAAAGCTTCACGAACATTGCTCGCTCGGTGCTGAGACCTAAAGCTGACGCTACCCGGGAAATTCGACCGACGCGCGCCAGCCCGCTTGCCCCGCCCGCTAACGGCTTCCCGGCTTCCCCCGGGTCCTAGGCAGAAAATATTCAGGGCCTAGCAAACGGGGCCAGTAGCGGCTTCCGGGAGGAGTTTTGGCTTCCGCGAGGAGTTTTGGCTTCCGCAAGGCTCCGTCGGGCGCTGCGCTCTTCCGGCAGCGGTAGCTTTGGAGACAACTGGAACCCGAGTCGGCGTAGTTGACGAGTGCCGCGCAGCCCCAGCATGGGGGAACATGGTGTGGAGCTGGCTTCCATGATCCCCGCCTTGCGGGAGCTGGGCAGGTAGGGGTAGGCCCATTCTGGGTCCTGCATCCTCCTCCGCCGGTCCCGGCTGGGGTTTCACATGCTCTCCCTTCCCCTGCCGCGCCATGGCTGGCATCCCCTAAGTCCCCGCTGTGGCCCTTGTGGAGATGCTCCGTGGCTGATTTGGGCGCTTCTCCCTCAGAGTGCCCGTTGATAGGACATGGGGCGGTCGCCACAAACCTGCGGGAAGCCGGTCCGTGGGGGAGAGAGGCGTCTGCTGGCCGTGGTTTACCACAGCAGCCCGCGGGTGTTAGCCCTGACCCAAGAATTAGCCCCGACCCGAGAGTTTGCTTCCTGCAGCTGGAGGGAAGAGTGCCTGATAATCGCTTTCTGGTCACTTTTCTACACCATTTCCTTCTCGAAAATCTTTTTCCTTAGACGAAGGACTTGACCCATCGATTTCTGTTCTTCGTGATCACTCGTGGAGGAATTGGTTTTTAGCCTTACATTTTGTCACCAAACTGCCCTTGGAAGAAAATCACCGCTTCTTATTTTCTGCAAGTGACATCACTTGCTGGAACAGGCAATTTTTTTCTTTGAATTGAAGTCGTAGTACGTACTGAAGATGTGACCTCCTTCGTATTGATCGTCCAGTTCCCAATCCGTTATTTTAGTCAGAAATTGGAGAGATAGACCTCAGGGTCCACAAAACTCAGCGTGCACAGAGTGTTGCCAAAATTTGGAGACAATTTAATATTTCGTTTGCAAATGCTTGTTGTCTGTAAACCTCGTGAAAACCAGTATCTTACCAAAAGAAGGAGGGAGAGGTGTTGATGGCTGCCACACCCCTTCAATACACAGGCAGGCTTCCCTGAACCAGGCCTAAAGACTCGGTAGGGCTTGTTTTGTTTTGTTTAATTCTAACCTGTGAACAAGAAATAAATGAGCTCGTAGTGCTACCGCAGTTAAATTATCAGTTGGAGTAACTGCTTCCCAGTTTCTTAAACTGTTTGAAAACTTTCCACGCAAAGTCAAAGCTGACATTAAGCCAATGGGATAGCTACTTCTCTTTCTTTTTGCAGCGCAGTTGTGTTCATTTCCACTGGTTGGCCATCCAAATAATCTAGTTTCAATATATGAATAAGAGGATAAATGAAGGGATCATTCTTGTCCTAACTGCATCACTATTTTTGAGTGTATGAATTTTTTTCCACTTTTTATCTGCGGCAAATATACTTTGTGTTTAGTTTACAAAATAACTTCTACATCTCTAAAAGAAGATGAAGAAAAGTGATCATTGTAGGAAGGTGGTTTACAAATTTCATCTTCCAGGCTCACTGTGAAGCTCAGTATGTTTTTCTCACTTTGCTTTAAAGTAGAATTAGCTGGTTAATACTTCTCTTCCCTCTTGCGTCTTCCTCCGTGAGTCCTGTTAATAAAAATAATTGGTTCTTGGATTATATATAGTCTGTTCATCAGTAGAGCTTATGTTACCTTTCATTTATTTGTAGCTATTCCAAGAGAAAGAATAGAAAAACTGACCCATAGAGAGAGTTGTCTAATAGTTTTTAATTGTCATGGCTTTTTCATTAAAACTACTTGAATCAAAAAAGCTGATCCATTTTCATAGTATGTCCATGACATAGAATGGAACAAGTGTTACCACTGTTTAAGAAAAAGGGTCAGAGAAGTTGAAGAACTAAAGGCACAGCTAGCAGATACCAGAGCTAAGTTTCAGATTCAAGCTATCAAGGCCTTTTCTTCCAAAATGTTTCCCTTTAATTGACTATGGCAATTAGACTACTGAAAAAAAATGAGATACTAATGTTCTAATTTATGGGCTGCTCTTCCTCAGTCCCTCAGATAAATTTTGTCCTATTGTTTTTTTGCTGTTAGCACTCTGCTCTGCATAGTGTTGCCAAATGACCTTTCCACTCTCCTGCCTTCAACCATAATCTGCTATTTGATAACTCCTAATATGTTTTTCCAAATCATGTCTCCTATAGAATTATATATTTACTGTATACTGGCAGTTTCACTGAGTGTCCTATGTGTAGTTAAGATTCAGCATATCCAATACAAATTCTCCACATGTCCTAACCTTCATAAGCTTTCTTTTTTAAATTAAAAAAAAAATTTTTTTCCTCTTATTCATTGAAGTAGAGCTATCTCAGTAAATGGCACCATATTCACTTATTTCTCCAAAACAGAAATCTAGAAGTCATTCCTGACTGTTCTCCCACGTACTTTCAGACTATGTCCTTGGCCCTCTTTTAATCTGTGCTCTCTTCCCAAGTAATCTTACCTAATCTCATGACTTTAAATGTCATCCATATGCTGATAACTTCCAAATTTATATTTCTAGATCAGAGATATATATTAGGTCGCTTACTCAACACCCACACTGGGAAGTGAAAATTAACATATCCAAAACAGAACACCTGATTTACTGCCCTTGAATTTGTTCCTTCTCCCATGTTATTGTAAATATACCAACCAAAAGCCTAGGAGTCATCCTTGGTTTTTTTCCCTTGTCCCTTAATAATCCATAAGTTAGTTCTGACAACCATATGTTTAAGATACATCTAGAATCTAACACTTTTCACTGTCTTCACTGCTACCACCAGAATTTCTTACCTAAACTATTACAGTAAACTTAGTTGATCTCTCCATTTCTACTTTTACCTACTTACAATAGATTTTCCACTCAGTAAAGTGATTTTTCATCTATTAGTCATATTGTAAGTTCCTCCTGCACAAAACCATCCTTTAACTTTCCAGCACATTTAAAATCAGTATCAAATCCAAACTCCTTACCAAGGCCTCTAAGGTCCTACATAATCTGTCTCAGCCTGCCTCTGACCTCATCACCTTCTATCCCTCTTTTGCTTACTTTAGTGATACTGACCTTGTTTCTCCAGGACACCAAGGCTGTTCCTGCCTTTAATCGTTTGCTGTTCCTTCTATCTGAACACTGGATGGTTTCATTTAGATGTCATTCAGAATCACCTTCTCTGATTTTCCTACTTTAGATTGCTTTGCAGTTGTAAGACATTTTCAAATGTGGTATTTGCTATTAAAATGTTAAATGGAACAGTGGGATATGGATGAGCTTCTGAGGAGCAGCAGCATTAGCCACTAGAGATTTGGATGGTGTAAAGAAGCTAGTCATGTGAATCTGAGATTAAATAGGAAGTACAAAGGCCCGTAAGTGGGAATGAGCCTGCTTTTTTTTTTTTTTTTTTTTGAGACAGAGTCTTGCCCTCTCCAGTGGCGTGATCTCTGCTCACTGCAACGTCTGCCTCCCAGGTTCAAGCGATTTTCCTGTCTCAGCCTCCCTTTCCTGTAGCTGGGACTACAGGCTTGTACCACCCAGCTAATTTTTGTATTGTTGGTGAAGATGGGGTTTTACCATGTTGCTCAGGTTGTCTCCAACCCTGACCTCAAGTGATCCATCCGCCTCAGCCTCCCGGAAGTGCTGGGATTACTGGCGTAAGCCACCGTGCTGAGCCTGAATGAGCCCACTTTTAAAAGAATAGTAAGAAGGCTGGAGCACAGGGTGCAAAGAGGGGAGTGGTATGAGTTAAACAGGGAGGGGTAGGCAAGGGCCACATCCTTTAGCACCTTAGAGGCCAGAAAAAGGAGTGAGATTTTATTGTGTGATGGGAAACCATTGGAATCTTTTAAACAGGGAAATAACAATTGAGTTCATGTTTTTTAAAACTTGCTTAATTTTTACTCCCTTAAAGTCCTTCAGTGCTTACACATTGCCTTCAGTGTAAAATCCAAACTCCTTAGCCAGTCCTTTGAGTTTTGACCTTATCTTCCCTCTTCAGCTGCATCTCTAAAGGCTTTAGCCATATAGAGCCTCTTATAGTTTCTAGTGCTTGGACTACCCCCTCTCTTACCCTTATTTTACCTGCCTTGTCCCTTAGGGATTCAGTTTTGTATCACCTCCTTAAGGAAGCCATGACTGATAGGGCCCTGCTCAGGACTGAGTGTCTCTCTTGTGTTCTTTCTTGGGCCTATCAGTTCTTAACCATAATTACCTCTTGTTTGTCCTTTAATCTGCAAATTATTTTAGGGTAGGTGCATTCTATCTTGGTTATCCTGGTATTTGAAGCACCTCAGAGGAGGTGCTTAAGCTTTATATAATACTTACATTAATACTCAAATTTTATAGTATACTTTTGAAAAGTTACACCCTCTTAGCTCAGTTCCAAGGTAGAAGTCACAAAATAAGAAATGCTCACTCCTGTGAGTTTTCTTTCTTTTTTCTTTTTTTTTAAACTGGCTCACCTGTTGCTCAGACTAGAGTTCAACAGTGTGAACACACCTCACTGCAACTTCTGCCTCCCGGGGTCAAGCGATCCTCCCACCTCAGCCTCCCAAGTAGCTGGGACTATAGGTGTGCACCACCATGCCTGGCTAATTTTTGTATTTTTTGTAGATGGGGTTTCACCATGTTGCCCAGGCTGATCTCAAACTTTTGGGCTCAAGTGATCCACCCACCTCAGCCTCCCAGAGTGCTGGGATTACAGACAAGCCACCACGCCCAGCCAAGTTTCTTTCTTCTGTTAGTATATCTAATGAATGGTAATCTATTTACTTTTTTTCTAAAACTCATTTTTAAAAATTACACAAATAATACATGAGTACATAATCTTTACAAAATGAAATTTTGTAAGAAACTCTGACCACTACCCACAATCCTGGCTCCTCTTCCCACATTCCTCTTTGTTCACATTTTTAAATGATACTTGTGAAATTACCCTTGGCTTGTCACAGTGTCTCCTGACTTTGTCTAAAACAATTCATGTTACCTTGTAATTACAGATTTTGAATTTTTTGTTAAATTTGTGATGTCCTATACTATGGTAGCCACTAGCCAAATGTGGCCATTGACCACCTCACATGTGGCTAGTCTAAATTGAGATGTGCTGTAAATATAAGATACACAGTGGGTTTCAAAGACTTAGTACCAGAAAAAAGAATGTAAAAGATCTCATGAATAATTTTTGTATTGATTACACATTCAACTAATATTTCAGATACATTGTTAGGATCAATTTTTTTTTTTTTTTTTTTTGCCTATCTCTTTTCTTAATGTGGCTACCAGAAAATACAGAATTGTGGCTTACATTATATTTCTATTGGCCAGCGCTGATTTAAATAAGATATATAGCACTAAGTTGTTTTGCTTTCATATGCAAATGTAACTACTTGTTCTTTGATTCTTTTTTTTTTAAGGACTTTATTTAGTAGCATATACAAACTTGCATTTTTTTTTTT
>NW_016807465.1:282543-329173 GCF_001698545.2 Rhinopithecus bieti | reverse complement strand
TTTTTTTTTTTGGGGGGGGATGAAGTCTCACTCTCATCCAGGCTGGAGTGCAGTGGTGCGATCTCGGCTCGCTGCAACCTCTGCCTGCAGGTCCCAGCGATTCTCCTGCCTCAGTGCCACAGCCTCCCGTGTAACTAGGATTACAGGCGCCTGCCACCACGCCCAACTAATTTTTGTATCTTTTAGTAGAGAAAGGGTTTCACCACCTTGGGCAGCCTGATCTGGAACTCCTGACCCCATGATCCGTCAGTCTCGGCCTCCCAAAATGCTGTGATTACAGGCATGAGCCGCGACGCCTGGCCCTTTGATTCTTTGTGTCTAGAGTTTATATTACTTAAAAACATTTGTTAATTTCAGTAAGTTTTTCTGTTAAGCAAGTTCTAGGTGATGTAGCGGAGGCAAAAAGAAATAAAATGCATTTTCTCTCCTATAAGAGCTTACGGTCTAATGGCACTTCAGAAGATACAGAGAAAAATAAAGCACAGTCTGCCACCTGTAGGAGCTTATAGTCTAGTGGCAGAGAATAGGTAAATACTCCACAGGTCCAGAAGGCTATACATTAGGAATGAAGAAACCACAAAATTCAAGAAGGTTCTTACGAACCATTCATTCATTGAACAGTTTTTGTTTTTTTTTAAATGTCTACTATATACCAGGACCAGGGACGAGTTCTTTTTTTTTTTCCTATTTTTTGGAGACAGGGGTCTGGCTCTGTCACCCAGGCTGGAGTGCAGTGACACAGTCTCGGCTTACTGTAGCCTCCACCTCCCAGGCTCAAGTGATCCTCCCACTTCAGCCTCCTGAGTAGCTGGGACTACAGGTGTGTGCCTCTATACCTGCTCATTTTTCTATTTCTTTTGTAGACAGGGTTTCACCATGTTTCTCAGGCTGGTCTCAAACTCCTGAGCTCAAGCAGTCTGCGCACCTTGGACTCCCAAAGCACTGGGATTATAGGCATGAGCTACCATGCCCAATCAGGATCAGTTCTTTTATGGCATTTATTAGCTGTAAATGCCATTGGTCCTATACATAATCAATTAGGATTGGACTTTGTGGTTTGAATAATAAAAAAAAATCAGATTGGCTCATGCCTGTAATCCCAGCACTTTGGGAGGCCGAGGCGGACGGATCATGAGGTCAGTAGATTGAAACCATCCTTGCTAACACAGTGAAACCCCATCTCTACTAAAAATACAAAAAATTAGCCAGGCGTGGTGGCACGTACTTGTAGACCCAGCTACTCGGGAGGCTGAGGCAGGAGAATCACTTGAACCTGTGAGGCAGAAGTTGCAGTGAGCCGAGATCGCACCTCTGTGCTCCAGTCTGGGCGACCGAGTGAGACACCATCTCAAAAGAAAAAAAAAAAAACGGCCAGGCGCGGTGGTTCATGCCTGTAATCCCAGCACTTTGGGAGGCTGAGGCGGGCAGATTACCTGAGGTCAGGAGTTTGAGCCAGCCTGGCCAACATGGTGAAACCCCGCCTCCACTAAAAATACAAAAATTAGCTGGGTGTGGTAGCACACGCCTGTAATCCCAGCTACTTGGGAGGCTGAGGGCAGGAGAATTGCTTGAGCCTGGGAGTCGGAGGTTGCAGTGAGCCAAGATCGTGCCACTAACTGCACTCCAGCCTGGCCGACAGAGCGAGACTCTGTCTCAGAAAAAGAAAAAAAAAATCACTTTTTCTTTTACCACTATTTGAGATAAGTGGGGGAAAATGTATGAACATTTTACAGTGCTATATAGAAATAAATTGTGACATATATGAAATATATACTATTATTTATAAGTAACCGTCTTAACTATACCCTAAGTTGTTTTGTCAGAAGTGATGGACTTTGCTAATCACTCACATACAACCTTCTGTGAATCCTCTAGGTAGAGTTAATCATTCCCTGCTTTGGGTGTATATGATACTTGCTTTTAATTATTTATTTATTTTTTTGAGACTGAGTCTCGCTCTGTCGCCCAGGCTGGAGTGCAGTGGGGTGATCTCGGCTCACGGCAACCTCCGCCTCCCAGATTCAAGCGATTCTCCTGCCTCAGTCCCCGAGCAGCTGGGACTACAGGCGCGCGCTACCACACCCAGCTAATTTTTGTGTTTTTAGTAAAGATAGGGTTTCACCATGTTAGCTGGGATGGTTTAGATCTGCTGACCGCATGATCCGCTTGCCTCAGCCTCCGAAAGTGCTGGGATTACAGGCGTGAGCCACCATGCCCGGCCGCTTTTGATTATTTAAGTGCATTCCTCTCCTCTCCCCAGCAACTATTCTGAGTTCTTTGAAGCAGAGGATCTTGTTTTACTTGCCTTTTGAATTTATTAAATTATTTGCATCTGTACCCATCCTTTCTTTCTATGTTTATGAAAGAGTTACCCTCCTGTCCAAGAATTATCTTTTTACTTGTATCTGGTTCCAAGAAGAGGAGTCAAATCTCAAGAATCGGTTGCTCTAAGGGAGAAACAAAACAAAGCCCTCTTGATCTCATACAGTTCTTTAGTTATCACCAACTCTGCTTCTCTTCATTTCATGATCAGGCTTTGGAAAGAACCGTCTATTCTCAGTAGTCACGTTTCATTAGCTTTTCAGCTCCTTGCAATCTGGCTCCTGTCTTTACCTCTACAGGAAAACTTTAAAAGTCCAAAAGACATACAAAAGTGAACTCAAAATGGATCAAATACCTAAACATAAGAAATAAAACTGTGAAACGCTTAGAAGGGAACATAGAGGGGGCCGGGTGTGGTGGCTCACACCTGTAATCCCAGCACTTTGGGAGGCCGAGACGGGTGGATCACCTGAGGTCAGGAGTTCCAGACCAGCCTGACCAACATGGAGAATCCCCATCTCTACTAAAAATATACAAAATTAGCCAGACGTGGTAGCACTTGCTGATAATCCTAGCTACTCAGGAGGATGAGGCAGGAGAATTGCTTGAACCCAGGAGGCAGAGGTTGCAGTGAGCCGAGATCGTGCCATTGCACTCCAGCCTGGGCAACAAGAGCAAAATTCTGTCTCAAAAAAAAAAAAAAAAAAAAGAAGGAAACATAGAGGGAAAGCATTATGACATTGGATTTGGCAGTGATTTCTTTGATGACACAAAGCACAGGCAGCAAAATAAAAAAAGATAAATTGAAATTCATCAAAATTAAAAACTTTGTGCATCAAAGGGCAATATCAATAGAGTGAAAAGGCAACCCATGGAATTGGAGAAAATATTTGCAAATCATATGTCTGATAAGGAGTTTAATATCTAGAATATATTAAGAACTCCTACAGCTCAACAACAAATATAACCTGATGAAAAACAGAAAAAGAACTTGAATAGACATTTCTCCAAAGATGATGTACAAATGGACAAATAAGCACATGAGAAGATGCTCACAATTACTAATCATTAGGGAGATGCAAATCAAAACCACAAGATACTGTTTCACACCAATTATGATAGCTATTAATAAAAAAACAGTTGGGGCCGGGCTCGTTGGCTCACACCTGTAATCCCGGCACTTTGGGAGGCTGAGGCGGACAGATCACGAGGTCAGGAGATTGAGATGAGATCATCCTGGCCAACATGGTAAAACCCCATATCTACTAAAATACAAAAAATTAGCCAGGCATGGTGGTGCGTGCCTGTAGTACCAACTACTTGAGAGGCTGAGGCAGGAGAATTGCTTGAACCCAGGAGATGGAGGTTGCAGTGAGCTGAGATCACACCACCGCACTCCAGCTTGGTGACAGAGCAAGACTCCATCTCAAAACAAACAAACAAAAAAACAAACAAAACCCACAAGAAAACACAGTTGGGCATGGTGACTCATGCACTTTGGGAGGCATAGTGGCTCCCAGCACTTTGAGAGGTCAAGGCAGGCAGATCACTTGAGCCAAGGAGATTGAGACCAGCCTGGGCAAAGTGGTGAAACCCCATCTGTACAAAAAATACAAAAAATTAGCTGGGTGTGGTGACATGCACCTGTGGTCCCAGCTATTCAGGAGGCTGAGATGGGAGGATCTCTTGAGGCCGGGAGGTTGAGGCTGCAGTGAGTTATGGTTACACCACTGCACTGTAACCTGGGCAACAGAGTTAGACCCTGTCGTCAAACGGGGAAAAAAAAGTTTAAAAACCACCCAGAAAATAACGTGTGTTGGTGAGGATGTGGAGAAATTGGAACCCTTGTGCAGTGCAGGTGGGAGTGTACAATGGTACAGCCACTGTGGAAAAGGGTATTAGAGTTCCACCAGAAATTTAGTTTTTATGTGCTTCAGAAGGGAGGAAGTGAATGCTGATTGGTCCATGGGCAGTCATGGGTGGGCTTGGAAAAAGCACCGTAAGTTCTCACTGTGGTCCAAGTGACCGGCAGCCAGGCCCCCAGGTTTCAAGCCGTTCCTGGCTTAAAGGTGGGTCTTCACTGGGGGCCCACCCCTTTCTGCCCAGGAGCCTGTCTACTTCCTGCTGCCATCAACCTGCCGCCCACTACACCCAGGCTGTTCGTGCCGAGGGGCGCCTACAGGCCCGTACTGAGCTGCCCTCAGCCCACCGCTTGGCCTGCCCGTAGGCGCCCGAAGTCCCGAGGGTGCTGAGGCAGCAGGGGGCTGTTGTGTCAGTGGCGTCCTGAGCACTTGCATACCCGGCCTGGTCGTGATAACACCTGGGCTCCGCCACAACTTTGCTCCGAAATTGGTGTGGGCGCCGGGAGCGGGGAGAGGCCAGGCGGCGGGAGCAGGCACTTCCAAGTCTGTGAGGGCAGGGGGCCTTCCCGGCCCTGGAGAGAGCAGGGATGCCTGGGTTTGCAGCCATGGTTGGACGGCTGCAGCTGCGCCCAGGATGGCTGGGCTCCCGACCCTGCAACTCGGAAGGGGGTTGGGGCTTCCACCTCTCTTGCAACTCAGAATGGGGCGGGGCTTCTGCTCACTGGCTCCATGGAGCGAGCAGCCCCAGCCCCACCTTCCTTATTGCAGCGGGCATCATGGCAGTGGCCGCTCCAACTGGGCTGCCACTGCCATTAATAGCACATTTCAATTTGTACTAATCACATTTCAAGTGCTTAGTAGTTACTTGTAGCTAGTGGCCACCATATTCAGGTCTAGGCTTTGCTGATTGGATCTCTTTACTATTACTTAGCATATTTTTTTTTCTTGTAAGTTGGTAACATTCAGATTTTCTTTTCAATTTTTAAACAGAAGAATACTGTGAATATCGATATTGATGCTAAACACATTTGATAAGTTGTACTTTAGAGAATTTTTTTTGCAAATGAAACTGAGTCACTTTAAGAATTAAAAGCTTTTGGCCGGGCGCGGTGGCTCAAGCCTGTAATCCCAGCACTTTGGGAGGCCGAGACGGGCGGATCACGACGTCAGGAGATCGAGACCATCCTGGCTAACACGGTGAAACCCCGTCTCTACTAAAAAAATACAAAATCTAGCCGGGCGAGGTGGCGGGCGCCTGTAGTCCCAGCTACTCCGGAGGCTGAGGCAGGAGAATGGCGGGAACCCGGGAGGCGGAGCTTGCAGTGAGCCGAGATGCGGCCACTGCACTCCAGCCCTGGGGATAGAGTGAGACTCCGTCCCATAAAAAAAAAAAGAAAAAAAAAAAAAGAATTAAAAGCTTTTAATTTGTATTTTAGTGCCACACCAGAGGAATATAATGCAGTTGTACAGAAGCCAAGACAAATTCTATGTCAATTCATTGACCGGATACTTACAGATGTAAATGTTGGTAAGAAACCAATTATTTCTTATATAAACTTTATAAATTGGACTGTTTTCTTTTCCATATATACATTATAGTAGCATTTTCTCCATGTAGTTTTAGATGTAGAGTATTTGTGATAGTTACTATTTTCAAGCAAGTTATTTGTTAATATTGCTTACTACTTGTTACAAAATTTGAATTAGGCTTTTAAAATAATTCTCTCTTCCTATTTGTTATCTAGATTTTCTACTGCTTGCTATGAGTTCTTTGATACTGGATGTTATACGTAAAAGTATTTGGCCAGTACCAATCACGTGGACCCTATTTTGGTTAGCTCTTATGCCAGTGGTAGACTAATAGCAAATGCCACCCAAAAAAACCTCTTTAATTAAGTTACTCTTTAAGTAAGTTCATGCCTGTGCCTGTAGGAGATTATAGGATTATGTGAGTTACTGAATCAATTATTGCCTGTTCATGCCAATCTGATAGAATATTACCTACCTGGCAAAATGGTGTCACATTTGTCATATCTGTTGAAATTGCGTGGAAGGGATAATATAAAATGGCATTAGGCTCATGGTTTATAATTTGAATTCCAAATTTGGCACAGATTTTATGACTTAGACTAGCCATTAAGCCTTTCTTTTTCAACCAGTAAAATGATGGGTTGCTGAAAAATAATAAAGGACTGCTGAATACTTGCAAGATGTGTTTTTGTATCGTATTGGTATTCCCTCTGTTTAGACTACTTGCCCTTCCCCTCTCTGACCAACTCCTCATCTAGGAATCATTTCCTTCACAGTGTCTTCCCAGATACCTGTTTCTCCTTATTCTGGATTAGTGCAGTTACCATATTGTGTTGTAATTATTAGTTTGTTTGACTCCTCATCAGATTGTGAGAACTTTTGTTTTTAATCCTTAGATTTTAGCATTGCCTGACATGTTATTCCTGAAGTACATGTTTGATAAATGGATGTATGGTGGAGGAATGCATGTGATTTTTAAACATTTAAAATTAGGTAAGACTAGCGTTGGCTGGGCATGGTGGCTCACGCCTGTAATCCCAGCACTATGGGAGACCGAAACGGGTGGATCACCTGAGGTCAGGAGTTTGAGACCAGCCTGGCCAACATGACGAAACCCTGTCTCTAATAAAAATACCAAAATTAGCTGCACTGGATATAATTCTGGTCACCAAAGTCTGGTCCCCCCACCCTTTTTTTTTAAATTTGAAGAGACAGAGTCTTGCTTTGTTCCAGGCTGGAGTGCAATAGTGTGATCATAGCTCACTACCGCCTTGAACTTCTGGGCTAAAGGGAATCCTCCTGCCTCAGCCCCCCAAGTAGCTGGGACTATAGGTACACACTACCACTCCCAGCTAATTTTAAGAAAAATTTTTTTTGTAGAGATAGGATCTTGACATCTTATCCAGGCTGGTCTTGAGTTCCTGGGCTCAGGTGATGCTCCCACTTTAGCTTCCCAAAGTACAGGGATTGCAGGCGTGAGGCACATTGCCCGGCCCACAGTTTGGTTTCTTAACAAAAGGACCATTGTTTAATTTGTCATGACTCTTTAAAATAAATCTTGTTGTTTTAGTTGCTGTAGAACTTGTAAAGAAAACTGACTCTCAGCCAACCTCCGTAATGTTGCTTGATTTCATCCAGCATATCATGAAATCCTCCCCACTTATGTTTGTAAATGTGAATGGAAGCCATGAGGCCAAAGGCAGTTGTATTGGTAAGTGCTGTTATTCGTGCATTCACTTGCCATCTGTTTTATGAAATCCTCCTTTTACTGCTCTTGTGAAATATTACAGGTACAGAATTATACTTTTTTGGGTCAGCTTCGCTATAAATTGAAGGAGCAAAATGGTAATGGTTAGTTTCCCTTCACATATCCTTATTGTTTTCTTTTTAGTATTGTATACTAGGTACTTAGAAATCATCAAATTTGTTTATTTGCCATTGAACACTTTGGCATAGTTTTCTTTTGTCTGTTTTTGGTAATCTCTTCTAGATCAGAGATTGGCAAGCTTTAGTCCACAGTGTGGCTGCCTGTTTTTGTGACCTAAGTTTTGTGTTTTCTTTTCTTTTCTTTTCTTTTTTTTTTTTTTTTTTTTTTGAAGAACAGGGTCTCGCTATATTGCCCAGGCTGGTGGTCTTGAACTGCTAGACTCAAGGGATCCTTCTGCCTCAGCTTCCTGCATACCTGGGATTATAGGCACATGCTACTGTACCTGGCTTCATTTTTTGTAAATGAAGTTTTATTAGAACACAGCCGTGCTCATTCTTGTACTTATTGTCTGTGACTACTACAGAGGCACCTTGGGCACTCAAGCCAAAAATAATACTATCTGATCCTTTAAAAAAAGTTTGCTGACTGCTCTTCTGTATATTGAAGCTTTTCTCTAGGCTTATTCCTCATTGCATCTACCACTTTGGTCCCTTCATTGGTGTCTTCATAAAGAGATGCAAAATAAACATTTTTTTTGTATAATGGATAAAGTATTTAAAAATTTTTTGCTCGAACTTTAACTCAACTTTGATAGCATGTCCTCCAAGAAGTTTTTTTCTGAGCACTACTTCTAACTGCTTAGAACTGGCTTGGTTACTCCTTTATTCTCTCTTAGTACTAAGTGTTCTGCATTTCATCTATCGTAGAGGCTTTTAAACTGTACTCTAATCATTGGTTTGTCTATATTCTTTCCTACAGTTTTTAAACTACAAGTCATAACCCACTAGTGGGTTATGACATTAGGCAATTACCAGCATTTAAAACAAGATGAAATAAACTAGAAAATAACATAGGCTGGGCGTGGTGGCTCATGCCTGTAATCACAACACTTTGGGAGTTCGAGACTAGCCTAGTCTACGTGGCAAAACCCTGTCTCTACCAAAACCAAACCAAAACAAAACAAAACAAAAACATTAGCTGAACACGTTGGCACATGCCTATGGTACCAGCTACTTGGAAGGCTGAGGCACACAAATTGCTTTAGCCTGGGAGGCAGAGATTGCAGTGAGCTAAGACCGTGCCACTGCACTCCAGCCTGGGTGACAGAGTGAGAACCTGTCTCAAGAAAAAAAAAAGAAAATATTAGAGTACATTGTATGTAATAAGAATAAGTACTATTTCATGAACCTTTTATTTTAAATATTTAAATAAAATGCATGTATATGTACTGGGTCGTGATATAAAATGTTATTTCTTTGTTGCAGTCAAAAAGCTGAAACTGTACTGTGCGATTCATGAGGACAGGACTATGACTGATTTATTCTTGTGTACGTGAGACAGAATCACCACTCAAATTTTAATTGAAGGAATGACAATAGCTACCCTTTATTGGACATTTATTTTACTTTGGAACTGTGCTGAGTATTTCATGTACATTGTCTTATTTGGTCCTCACAGTAACCCATAACACAGATAGCATTATTCTCCTTTCATACATGAAATTACAAAGGTTCAGAGAAATGAAAAGTTTATACAATTAGTAAGTGGAAAGCTAGGACCTTGTCTGTCTGACTCCAAAGTTGGTACAGGCATACCTCAGAAATATTGTGGGTTCAGTTCCAGGCCACCACAATAAAGTGAATATTGCAATGAAGTAAGTCACGTGAATTTTTTGGTTTTCCAGTGCATATAAGTTATGTTTACATTGTACATTAAGTGTGGAATAGCGTTATGTCTAAAAAACAATTAAAAATACTTTATTGCTAAAAAATGCTAACGATTATATGATCCTTTAGCAAGTTGTAATATTTGTGCTGGTGGAGGGTCTTGCCTTGGTGTTGAGGGCCTTTCTCCGGATTAGGCTTTGACTTAAGGGAATGTTGTGGCTGATTTGATCTTCTTTTTTTCCTACTGGAAATTTCCTCATCTTTTAATGATTTGATCTTCTATTCAGACTACGAAAACTTTCTCCATACCAGCAATAAGGCTGTTTCACTTTCTCATCAATGGTGTGTTTGGTGGAGTAGCACTTTTAATTTCTTCCAAAAACTTTTTCTTTGTTTTAACAAGTTGGTTGTTTGGTGGAAGAGGCCTAGCTTTCAACCTGTCTTGGCTTTCAACATGCCTTCCTCAGTAGGCTTAATCATTTCTAGCTTTTGATTTGAAGTGAGAGATGTGCGACTCTTTCTTTTATTTGAACACTTAGAGGCCATTGTAAGGGTTATTAATTGACCTAATTTCAATACTGTGTCTCAGGGAATAGGGAGACACAAGGAGGGGGAGAGATACGGGGAACTGCTGGTCGGTGGGGCAGTCAGAACACATACATTTATCCATTAAGTTTGCCACGTTATGTTGATGTGGTTCATGACAGCTCCAAACAATTACAATAGTAACATCAAACATCACTGATCACAGATCACCATAACAGATATGATAATAATGAAAATGTTTGAAATATTGTGAGAATTACCAAAATGGGATACAGAGACATGAAGTGACCACATGCTGTTGGAAAAATGGCACTGATACACTTGATGCAGAGTTACCACAACCTTCAATTTGTGACAAATGCAGCATCTGCAACGTGCAATAAAACTGGGTATGCCTGTGTTCTAAACTATTATGTTTCCACTGTGAAAGGAATGTTTTACACTCTTTTGTTAGTGAAGTTTATTCTTTAAAAGTCAATCGTCAAGGATTTAGCAAATGAATTGGCACTTCAGATATACTTGTTTATTTAATATATTTTTTGTTTATTTCAAAGAATTCAGTAATTGGATCATAACAAGACTTCTGCGGATTGCAGCAACTCCCTCCTGTCATTTGTTACATAAGAAAATCTGTGAAGTCATCTGTTCATTATTATTTCTTTTTAAAAGCAAGAGTCCTGCTATTTTGGGGTGCTCACGAAAGAATTATTACAACTTTTGAAGACTTGGTTTACCTCCATAGAAGAAATGTGATGGGTCATGCTGTGGAATGGCCAGTGGTCATTAGCCGATTTTTAAGTCAATTAGATGAACACATGGGATATTTACAATCAGCTCCTTTGCAGTTGATGAGTATGCAAAATTTAGAATTTATTGAAGTCACTTTATTAACGGTTCTTACTCGTATTATTGCACTTGTGTTTTTTAGAAGGCAAGAACTCATACTTTGGCAGATAGGTTGTGTACTGCTAGAGTATGGTAGTCCAAAAATTAAATCACTAGCAATTAGCTTTTAACTGAACTTTTCAGCTTGGAGGACTACCAGCACAACCAGCTAGCACTTTTTTCAGCTCATTTTTGGAATTATTAAAACACCTTGTAGAAATGGATACTGACCAATTGAAACTCTATGAAGAGCCATTATCAAAGCTGATAAAGACACTATTTCCCTTTGAAGCAGAAGCTTATAGAAATATTGAACCTGTCTACTTAAATATGCTGCTGGAAAAACTCTGTGTCATGTTTGAAGATGGTGTGCTCATGCAGCTTAAGTCTGATTTGCTAAAAGCAGCTTTGTGCCATTTACTGCAGTATTTTCTTAAATTTGTGCCAGCTGGGTATGAATCTGCTTTACAAGTCAGGAAGGTCTATGTGAGAAATATTTGTAAAGCTCTTTTGGATGTGCTTGGAATTCAGGTAGATGCAGAGGTAAGTAATTTTTCAGGTTACTTGTTAAGTATGTATTTTGTTCATCATTTAATTGTGTACATATGTGCAAAATGTAATAATAAGAAAATGTAATATCTTGAATAGTAGTTTATATTTGGAGCATAATGATTTTCATAGTGTAGTCTGGCTCACTATTATAGACTTTTACTTTGATTTCAGAAGGATTTGTTGTTTAAGTTGGTAGTGAACTGCCAATGGAGTAGAATGTTTCTAAGTAGAATCTGTGATGTGTAAATGTATTTGTTGCATTATTAATTAAAAGGGGGCAGTTATCAACTTAATTGCAGAAGCTTTGATCACTCAAATAGATTTTGTGTCTGACAAGTTATAATCAATCACTTAGAAAACCTATGAATGATTAATCATGCCAAATTATGTGCTTTTTTCTGTTTGGACTGTGGGAGTCAGGTAATACAATAAAATCATCAGAGATGCCGTAACTTGATTAAATATTTTAATTTATTAATCCTGCTGGATTTGTTACATGAAAAAAGTTGGTAATTCCCTTGCAACATTTTTTATAAGGGAATTAAAATTTATAGCATTTTGGTAAGAGGAAAAACAGGATGTAGAGAGAAGGATTTGTCTTAAACCTTCTGAGACTATAGAACCATAGTCTATATATAGACTTAAATAATATAGATCAATTTAGATGTTTGTTTTGCTTTATGAGACCCTAAAAGTAGTTTCACTAGAAAACATCTGACTAACATCTAATACATTCTTGCTACCTATGAATAATATAAATATATTTTCTAAGGAATATTTCTGGAAATTATTTTTTATTTTCTTAGTACTTGTTGGGCCCACTTTATGCGGCTTTGAAAATGGAAAGTATGGAAATCATTGAGGAGATTCAATGCCAAACTCAACAGGAAAACCTCAGCAGTAATAGTGATGGAATATCACCCAAAAGGCGTCGTCTCAGCTCGTCTCTAAACCCTTCTAAAAGAGCACCAAAACAGACTGAGGAGTATGATGACCTTCATTCAGTTTGTATTTAGCCATTAAATAAAACTTTGTTCACTTTTAAAAATCAACTTATCAGTTAAGTGCTCTGATTTAAATCCACAAAGAACATCTTTCTAAATGTAGCCAAGGGAGTGCTTAAAATATTTTAATAATTCTTGTAGACTGTCAGTAGTATAAAACATTTCATGGTTAAATATAGTTTGTTTGCATGTTTTACATGCTTATCTAATTTAACTTTTAATAGGTGAAAATCTTTGAGACTGTGCATCTATTAGCAATTTTAACATGTTAACAAACTATTTTTTATAAAGTAGCTAAAGAATTGCCATATTTCAGTTAGTTCTGAACATTGTTTTGTTTCAAATCTTAATATGAATTTCAATAGTTGATATTACATAGTATGTTTTATTCTAAATATGTTTCATGTTTTAACCAAATTTATATTGCATAAGAGTATCTCTCTACTGTATTCATAATTATAGAATTAAACATGTGAACATGAACCAAAAGAGCATATTATGGAGTGCACTGAAACAGAAAGCTGAATCCCTTCAGATTTCCCTTGAATACAGTGGCCTAAAGAATCCTGTTATTGAGATGTTAGAAGGAATCGCTGTTGTCTTACAACTGACTGCTCTGTGTACTGTTCATTGTTCTCATCAAAACATGAACTGGTAAAACAAACTTCTTGTTTCTTGGGGTTGGGTTTCCTGCAGTGAACTTGGATTTACTGTTTACTCATTATTCACTTGAATCATGTGACCTTAGAACACAAACTTTTCACTGAAGTAGTTAAGAAATTTATTTTCTATTGAGTCATGCTAGGCACAGTGCTAAGCACTGTATATATCTTAGTTAATATTTACAGTAGTCCTCTAAGGTAAATGCTGTTATGCCCATTTTAAAAATTAGAAATTGACACTCAGAGAAACTGAGGCTCTTTTTTGTCTGAAGCCAAAACTGACTTTCCTGGGGACACATGGTTAGAAAGTACCAGAACACATTTGTGTACAACTCAAAAACCCAGTGTTTGGCTTTTGGAGACAGGGTCTCGCTTTGTCTCCCAGGCTGGTGTAGAGTGGCATGATCATGGCTCACTACAGCCTTGATCTCCGTACGGGGCTCAAGTGAGCCTCCGAAGTAGCTGGGACTATAGGCCTGTGCCACCATACCCTAATTTTAAAAATTTTTTTTGTAGAGATGGGTTTCCCTATATTGTCCTGGCTGTTCTCAAACTCCTGGGCTCAAGTGATCCTCCCACGTCAGCCTCCCAAAGTAATTTTAGTTCCCAAATCCTAAGGGTGATTTAAGCTGACATAAATAGATTAAATTTAAAATAATGATTACTTGATTTGCATATTTAAATTGTTATAAATTTTGTACTCACAATTTCTTTTGGCTTTAGTACAATTTAACGTTTGACTATAAAAAAATTCATCTTAATTCCAATGTCTTTAATAAAATGTACTTACTGCAGCCATACTTTCAAGGACTGTCAACACAAATCCAAGAAGAAACCTTCTGTAGTGATAACTTGGATGTCATTGGATTTTTACACAAAAGTGCTTAAGAGCTGTAGAAGTTTGTTAGAAACTGTTCAGAAACCAGACCTGGAGGCAACCATTGATAAGGTGGTGAAAATTTATGATGCTTTGATTTATATGCAAGGTGAGTACAAATAAGCAATAGATCAGAATAACCTTCAAAGATAATCAGTATAGAAATACGCTTTCTTTTTTGCCTGAAGCCTAAGTGCATGGAATACCCAGAAGTTTGTTCTTGATTTCAGTTCTATTAAATTTGTCAGTTTCTGAGTTGCCAGTTTATGTGTGTAATATTTTGATTCCTTAGTCAATAGAAATTATTTATAACTTTAAAGTTTTTTGAATTGGGGGTTTGAGGAATGCTGTGGTTCTTCTTTAAAAAGGGCATAAAAGGCATACATACATGTTTTTATAAAGTCACATTTAATTTCTTTGGGTTTACAGACCTCAGACCATCATTTATGGATCTCTGTGTTAAGAATTTTCTTCTTATCGAATGATCATTATAACAGCATTTGGTATTTCAAATGTCTTTATTTTTATTTAAAAGAGATATGATTAAGGAAAAGTTATAATTAATGACTTATTTTGTGCTTCTGTAGTAAACAGTTCATTTGAAGATCATATCCTGGAAGATTTATGTGGAATGCTCTCACTTCCATGGATTTATTCCCATTCTGATGATGGCTGTTTAAAGTTGACCACATTTGCCACTAATCTTCTAACATTAAGCCGTAGGATTTCAGATAGCTATTGTAAGTGCTCACAAGAATATGTTTGTGTGTGGTTTGTTTTATTTATTTATTTATTTATTTTTGAGACAGAGTCTTACTCTGTCGTCCATGCTGGAGTGCAGTGGCGCAATCTTGGCTTGCTGCAAATTTTCCTACCTCAACCTCCTGAGTAGCTGGGATCACAGGTGTGCGCCACTACACCCAGATAATTTTTGTATTTTTAGTAGAGGCGGGGTTTCACCGTGTTGGCCAGGCTGGTCTCAAACTCCTGACCTCAAGTGATCCATTTGCCTCAGCCTTCTAAAGTGCTAGGATTACAGGCGTGAGCCACCATGCCCGGCTTTGTGTGGTTTGTTTTACTCACCTCTATATAGGACTTCTAAGACTTATTTAAATTTTTTTCAATAATTAAAAGAGCAGATATATTTTTAATAATTCAGAAAGGGGTTAGATACATAAAAAGTAACACATAAAATCCTGCCCCACATATCCCATTTCCTTTCTTTTTGTAAAACATTTGTAATGTATCCTTACATGTCATTATCTTCATTTAATAAAATTAGGAAGTATTAGAGAAATATTTTAAAAGAAGAACAATATACCAAAAATTCTTATACCAACTTCTCAGTTTAAGAAATAAAAACGTTAGGCCAGGCACAGTGGCTCACGCCTGTAATCCCAGCACTTTGGGAGGCCAAGGCATGCGGATCACTTGAGGTCAGGAGCTTGAGACCAGCCTTGCCAACATGGCAAAACCTCATCTCTTCTAAAAATACAAAAATTAGCCAGGCATGGTGGCTCGTGCCTGTAGTCCCAGCTACTAGGGAGGCTGAGATACAAGAATCTCTTGAATCCAGGAGGCAGAGGTTTCAGTGAGCCAAGATTGCGCCATTGCACTCCAGCCTGGGCAACAGAGTGAGACTGTCTCAAAAAAAGAAAAGAAATAAAACATCATCGCCCTTTGAAGTCAGTTTCTCTTCACCCTTCCCTCTCTTCATGAAATTTTTTTTAAAAAGGAAATAAAAATATTAGAGATATGATGGAAGCCCTTTGTTCCTCTATGATTTCATTCCCCTAATTTTTTCCCCCAGAGATTACTACTGTTTTGAATTTGGTGTTGATTGTTCTGTTGAATGTTCTATTACTTTTACTATATATGTATTTATTTGTAAATAATAAAAGAAATTGTTTTGCTTCTTACAGCTTACATTTTGTTGGTCAACGTTATCTTTATGAGACTTACCCTTGGTGATATGGGTAACTCTAGTTTTTATTTAAACTTCCAAATAGTAGCCAAATGTATGGATAGACACTATCAGACCTCCTATTGGTGGACAATCACGTTGTTTCCAACTTTTCACAATTACAAGCAACATTTAAATGAATATTTTTATAAATGATTCTTTAGTTTGTTTAAGGCCTTGCTGTTTGAAAAGTATGGTCCACAGACCAGTAGCATCGCCACCATTTAGGGACTTGTTAGAAATGGAGCATCTTTGATTCTGCTGAGAGAGCACATTTAAAATAAAAATAAAATAAAATAAAGAAATGGAGAATCTTATGCTCCACCCAGACCTACTGAATCAGAATCTGCATTTTAACAAGATAGGTGATTCATATCCATATTAAAGTTTGAGAAGCACTTTTTAACGTTTTTACCTACCTAAGAGTAGTATTGTTGGGTTATAGAGTTTGCACATCTTCACCTCTATTCTGCTGTATTGTTCTCCAAAGATATGCCAGTTTACACTCCTGTTAGCAGAGTATGAGTTCCACATCCTCACTGACACTTAGCTGACTTTTAAATTTTTGCTATCTAGAAAATAAAAAATGTCATGGAGTTAACTATCTTAACTTTTTTCTTTTTCCTATCTGGTAGGTATGATTTTCAATTTGCATTTCCTTGATTATTTAGTAAGGTTGTGTATAGACCTTTTTCAGTGCACTTTATTTTCTGAAAAGGAGCTTTTAATTAAATTAGGTATTAAATGTATTTTAAATGTTACTTGACTTTTTTTATATATATACGCAAAAGTTGCTTATATATGTATATGTGTATACATAAAATTAACATTAGTAGAAATCATGTTTAACAGACTTCCATTTTTTCAGCACCACAGGCACAGTCACGATGTATGTTTCTTCTGACTCTGTTTCCAAGAAGAATATTCCTTGAATGGAGAATAGCAGTTTACAACTGGGCCCTGCAGAGCTCCCATGAAGTAATCCGGGCTAGTTGTGTTAGTGGATTTTTTATCTTATTGCAGCAGCAGAATTCTTGTAACAGAGTTCCCAAGATTCTTATGTATGTATTAAGATTTTAATTTGAATATATCACTCTATCGGAAAGATCATAATTCTCTGGCTATATATGCAGGGTTATGTTTATTGTTGAATATGTAAAGCAAATGTTGCTTTTAGTTTTAGAATTTAACATTTTTTCCTTCTAGGCTTTGTTTTACCAGTACTTTTGTCCCAAATTAAGCAAGACTATTTCGACCACAAAATTAGGCAAGAAAGTTTAGTACTTTTCCTTTTTTTTCCCCAGAGATAAAGTCAAAGATGATTCTGACATTATCAAGAAAGAATTTGCTTCTATACTTGGACAACTTGTCTGTACTCTTCATGGCATGTTTTATCTGACAAGTTCTTTAACAGAACCTTTCTCTGAACATGGACATGTGGACCTCTTCTGTAGGAACTTGAAAGCCACTTCTCAACATGAATGTTCATCTTCTCAACTAAAAGCTTCTGTTTGCAAGCCATTCCTTTTCCTCCTGAAAAAAAAAACACCTAGTGCAGTAAAACTTGGTGAGTGATTATGACTTATTTAATATTTTAAAACCTATTTAAACTCTGCTTTTCAAATCAGTAAAAGAATTAGGCTGAAGCCTTGAAAAATTGCAGGAAGTTGCTTGCTTTATAGAGTCAGTGCTCAGTATTGATTAGTTATAAATGGGATAACTGGTATTAAATCACATCACAGAACCGATAGGAGAGGTGATTTTGGGATTTTTTCGAATACTCTTGTGATTTGACAGCCTAAATGGGGCATACCTGATGGTTGTTTCAATATTGTAAGATTCAATATTCTGTATCTTCTTTAGTGATACCAGAGACCTTCTTAATGTGTCCCCTGTTGGACACATTGGACCTTGAAAACTTCAAATAGTTAGATTACTTTGCCCAGCTGAGGACTTTCCAGTGATAATGGAGTATAAGTTTTTACGAAGCATGAGATTTATACAAATACTTAGAAGATCCGTTTGTTTAGGTAGTAAGTTGAAACTTGTTCTCAAGTTTTCAAAGCAATAGAAAGTACTCCCTAAATCTTGTAATGTAAGGTTAACAATAAAGCTAAGATCCCCTTTAGAAATGTGCTTTGCTTTTCTTTTCTTTTTCTAAGACGGAGTTTTACTCTTGTTGCCCAGGCTGGAGTACAATGGCGCGATCTTGGCTCACTGCAACCTCCACCTCCTGGGTTCAGGCGATTCTCCTGCCTCAGCCTCTGGAGTAGCTGGGATTACAGGCGCGTACCACCATGCCAGGCAAATTTTTGCATTTTTAGTAGAGATGGGGTTTCACCATGTTGGTCAGGCTGGTCTCCAACTCCTTACCTCAGGTGATCCACCTGCCCTGGCCTCCCAAAGTGCTGGGATTACAGGCATGAGCCACCATGCCTGGCCTTTCTTTCTTTCTTTCTTTTTTTTTTTTAAGAGACAGGGTCTTGCTCTGTCACCCAGGCTGGAGTGCAGTGGCGTGATCACGGCTCACTGCAGCCTGCAGCCTTGACCTCCCAGGCTCAAGTGATCCTCCCACCTCAGCCTCTTGAGTAGCTGGGACCATAGTATGTGCCACTACACCCAGCTAATTTTTAAATTTTTTGTAGAGAGGGAGCTCACTTTGTTGCCCAGGCTGGTCTTGAACTCCTAGCTTCAAGTGATCCTCCCACCTTGGCTTCCCAAAGTGTTAGGATTACAGGTATGAGCCGTCACTCCTGGCCTGCAATGTGTTTTTAAGCCTATCTTGGTAACATATAATGGTCTACAAAATCTGAAAGAGACTTGTTATTTTGTAACAATTCTGGAAATTATTTTAGATTTAAATTATTTACAGGCTGAGTGCAGTGGTTCGCTCTTTTAACCCCAGCACTTCAGGAGGCCAAAACAGGTGGATTGCCTGAGCTCAGGTGTTCGAGACCAGTCTGGGCAACATGATGAAGCCCTATCTCTACAAAAAATACAAAAATTAGCCAGGCGTGGTGGTGCATACCTGTGGTCCCAGCTACTTGGGAGGCTGAAGTGGGAGGATCCCTTGAACCTGGGAGGTCAGGGCTGCATGCTGCAGTGAGCTGTGATCATGCCACTGCACTCCAGCCTGGGTGACAGAGCAAGACTCTGTCTCAAAAAAAAAAAAAATCGTATGTGACATTTATTAAATATAAAGTAAATTTTGATTTCTAAGTATCCATTTTAATTTCCTAAGATTCTGTGTGCTATACATACTTAAATATGAAACATTAACATTATAAGAGAACTTAGGATTCTTTGTGGCATATTATTCGTTGGCAATATTTTTACAGTACAACCTTGACATTTAATGTTAAATTAGGTATTGTATACTCTTGTCCTTCAGCTTTCATAGATAATCTACATCATCTTTGTAAGCATCTTGATTTTAGAGAAGATGAAACAGATGTAAAAGCAGTTCTTGGAACTTTATTAAATTTAATGGAAGATCCAGACAAAGATGTTAGAGTGGCTTTTAGTGGAAATATCAAGCATATATTGGAATCCTTGGACTCTGAAGATGGATTTATAAAGGAGGTTGATAATTTTTGTTCTTAACATTTGGATTACATCAGCCTAGCTCTAAAAATTTCTTTAACCAGTTAATTTTATTGTTCTAGCTTTTTGTCTTAAGAATGAAGGAAGCATATACACATGCCCAAATATCAAGAAATTATGAGCTGAAGGATACCTTGATTCTTACAACAGGGGATATTGGAAGGTATACTTGGCAGCATTTGTATTCTTCCTTATTTATTGTGGCCATTCTCGTTTTTTATTTGCTTGCTGTTAAAAATGGTGATATGATATTTGTGAAATTATAGACAAAATGTGAGTCAACATGAATTTTTTTCTTAGATTTCCATTTGTTTCTGGGATATTGGAGATATGTGTGTGTGTGTGTGTTTGTGTATTCATATGTATGTTGTTTTTAATTTTAGGGCCGCAAAAGGAGATTTGGTACCTTTTGCACTCTTGCACTTATTGCATTGTTTGTTATCCAAGTCAGCATCTGTCTCTGGAGCAGCATACACAGAAATTAGAGCTCTGGTTGCAGCTAAAAGTGTTAAACTGCAAAATTTTTTCAG
Organism: Rhinopithecus bieti; assembly: GCF_001698545.2. Classification (NCBI taxonomy): domain Eukaryota; kingdom Metazoa; phylum Chordata; class Mammalia; order Primates; family Cercopithecidae; genus Rhinopithecus; species Rhinopithecus bieti. Next base: position 309,243 of record NW_016807465.1, on the reverse strand, counting down.
CCAGTATAAGAAACCCATTTGTCAGGTAAGAGTGAGCATTTGTCTTGACCATAGGCAACAGCAGTACTTTTTAAGAGTTACAAAAAAGAAGAATATTTATACATGTTTTATTTTGCTTGCTTTTCTTTTTTCTTCACTTTTATTTTAAGTTCAGGGGTATATTACGTGTGTACAGGTTTGCTACATAGGTAAACATGTGCCGTGGAGGTTTGCTGCACAGGTCATCTCATCACCTAGGTATAAGCCCAGCATCCATTAGCTATTATTTCTGGTACTCTCCCTTCCTCCACCCCCGCCGACAGGCCCCAGTGTGTGTTGTTCCCTCAATGTGTCCATGTGTTCTCATCATTCAGCTCCTACTTATAAGTGAGAATGTGTGGTGTTCGGTTTTCTGTTCCTGTGTTAGTTTGCTGAGGATAATGGCTTCCAATTCCGTTAATGTCCCTGCAAAGGACATGATCTTGTTCCTTTTTGTGGCTGTATAGTATTCCATGGTATATATGTACCACATTTTCTTTATCCAGTCTATCATTGATGGGCATTTAGGTTAACTCCATGATTTTCCTTTTTTTTTTTTTTTTTTTTTTTTGAGATGGAATTTTGCTCTGTTGTCCAGGCTGGAGTGCAATGATGTGATCTCAGTTCAATGCAACCTTCACCTCCCAGGTTCAAGGGATTCTCTTGCCTCAGCCTCCCTAGTAACTGGTATTATAGGTGCCTGCCACCATGCCTGGCTAATTTTTGTATTTTTAGTAGAGATGAGGTTTCACCATGTTGGCCAGGTTGGTCTCAAGCTCCTAACCTCAAGCGATCCACCCGTCTCAGCCTCCCAAAGTGCTAGGATTACAGGCATGCGCCACTGCACCTGGCCAACTTTACTATTGTAAATGGTGCTGCAGTGAACCTACATGTGCATGTATCTTTATTACAGAATGATTTATATTCCTTTGGGTATATACCCAGTAGTGGGATTCCTGGGTCAAATGGTATTTCTGCCTCTGGGTCTTTGAGGAATTGCCACACTGTCTTCCACAATGGTTTAACTAATTTACACTCCCGCCAACAGTATAAAAGCATTCCTTTTTCTCTGAAACCTTGCCAGTATCTGTTTTTTGACTTTTTAATAATAGCCATACTGACTGGCGTTAGATGGTATCTCATTGTAGTTTTGACCAGTGATGTTGAGCTGTTTTTCATGTTCGTTGGCTGGCTGCATGTATGTCTTCTTTGGAGAAGAGTCTGTTTATGTCCTTTGCCCACTTTTTAATGGGGTTGTTTTTTTCTTGTACATTTGTTTAAGTTCTTTGTAGACTCTGGATATTAGACCTCTGTCAGATGAATAGATTGCAGAAATTTTCTCCCATTCCGTAAGTTATCTGTCCACTCTGATGATAGTTTATTTTACTGTGCAGAAGCTCTTGAGTTTAAATAGATCCTATTTGTCAATTTTTGCTTTTATTGAAATTGCTTTTGGCATTTTGTGATGAAATCTTTGTCTGTACCTATATCCTGAGGTATTGCCTAGATTTTCTTCTAGGGTTTTTATAGTTTTGAGTTTCACATTTAAGTCTTTAATCCATCTTGAGTTAATTTTTGTATATGGTGTGAGGAAGCGGTCCAGTTTCAATTTTCTGCATATGGCTAGTCAGTTCTCCAAACCATTTATTAAATAGAGAATCCTTTCCCCGTTGCTTGTTTTCGTCAGGTTAGTCAAAGATTGGATGGTTGTAGATGTGTCATCGAATTTCTGAGTTATCTAATCTGTTCCATTTGCTTTTTAAAAGTTTTATTTTCTTTTTTATTTTAAATATTTCTTAGAGACCAAGTTTTACTCTGTTGTCCAGGCAACATACAGTGATCATGGAGTGGTATGATCATAACTCATTGAAGCCTCTAACTCCTGGGCTTAGAGATCTTCCCACTTTAGCCTCTTAAGTAGCTGGTGTGGTGCACCACCACACCTAGCTAATTATTTATTTATTTATTTATTTATTTATTTATTTATTTATTTATTTTTAGAGATGGGGTTTTAGAGAGAGCAGTCCTATTTTGCCCAGGCTGCTGTTTAACTCCTGGCCTCAAATGATCCTCCCACCTCTGCCTCTGAAAGTGCTGGGATTACTGTCATGAGCCACTGTGCCTGGTTTTAAAAAGAAAGCATTGTGCTTGCTTTAAAAAATTGTTGTTAAGACTGGACGTGGTGACTCATTGCCTGAATTCTCAGCACTTTGGGAGGCCAAGGCGGGCAAATCACCTGAGGTCAGGAGTTTGAGACCAGCCTGGCTAACATGGTGAAACCCCATCTCTACTAAAAATACAAAAATTAACCAGGCATGGGGACGAGCACCTGTAATCCCAGGTACTCAGGAGGCTGAGGCAGAAGAATCGCCTGAACCCAGGAGGTGGCAGTTACAGTGAGCCGAGATCGCACCACTTCACTGCAGCCTGGGTGACAGAGCGAGACTCTGTCTAAAAACAAACAAAAAAAATTATTGTTAAAAAGGATGTATTTAGTTTATTTAATAGAACTGAAATCTTGCCATTTTATATTTTAGGATATTGGTCTGAAGATATAGGTTATAAATGGGGAGGAAGAAAATCATCTTATAATGATGTATAGCCTTTTTAGTGATAGTAAACTCTTTTACGCCTTGATACTATGTTGTATGACACTTTGTTTTAAATATATTCAATTAATGGCTGAAAAGTTAGGTTATGCTAAAATACTGAATTTATTTGTGGTATAATCCTTAGCATGATACTCAAGTTTTTTAACTAAGCCTGATTATGTCGTCTGTAAAAGGCAGGTTGTGACATACTCTGCCTCATTAAGGTTGTTATAAAAATTGAATGAACCAATTCAGATAATGTAGAATACTATTTGATACTGCCCTTTATGGTAGCTTAAAAAGTATTAGTTAAAATTTCTTCTTTGTGTGAAAACTGACAATAAAATGGTTTTTGCTCTAGTTTTTGGTAGAATCCCTTCACTCTAGTCAGATGACAGCACTTCCGAGTACTCCATACCAGAATGCTGACATGCGAAAACAAGATGTGGCTCACCAAAGAGAAATGGCTTTAAATACCTTGTCTGAAATTGCCAACGTTTTCGACTTTCCTGATCTTAATCGTTTTCTTACTGTAAGTTGCAACATACAGTTCACTTGAGGTTTGCAATTCAGTATTTTGTTCATGCCTTTCTAGATTTTGACTTTGATATGAGATTATTGCTTACGCTGTAAAACTTAAGTTTAAGTGGATTTGAGTCATTGTTCTTTATGGTTAACTGTCCTGAAAAGTTAATACTAATTGAATAATGCTAATCAATTCAGTTAGCTATTTGAGCCCTTATGTCTTTGGTGCTATGATTTTTTCCATTGGCAATTCAAAGTCTAATATGATCATTTCTACTCCTAAGGCATTGGAATAATAAAGTATAAAATTATAGTGGTATAAATGATCTACTATGACATATTTTATAGTATAGAATGTTTAGGAAGCCTTTGAAAAGTCATTGGGTTCAGAAAAAAAATGTTCTACCACTTGTGTTTAAAAAAAAAAAAAAAGAAGAGAAAAGAAATTGGTGCTGAGGTTTAAAAATGATAAAATAGATTATCTTTTAACCTTTTCACAAAGGCAAAGTTTTACTCTTAATTAATAAATTATAATAGCAATTCATGCAGAATATTTCCCTACAGCATTACTATAATTTAGCAAACATAAATTGCTTATAAATTGGTCAAATACTGGAAGGAAATACGTTAGTATGTGGGAAGGACTACAAAGACATTCGTACATTTTCATTCACTCATTCTACTCTGGAAATCAAAAAGCAAAGATATTTATTATAACATTATCCAAGTAGCAAAAGAAAACAAAAGCAAAACTCTGAGTAGAAACTAAATGTCTTAATTTTAGGTAGGTAGATATTATGTAACCATTAACATCATAAATTATTATAACATTGAGGAAACTACCTTATAATATTACAACAATCTTATAATGTTAATATTAAGTTGAAAGGTAAAATAGAAGTACCGGCCGGGCGCGGTGGCTCAAGCCTGTAATCCCAGCACTTTGGGAGGCCGAGACGGGCGGATCATGAGGTCAGGAGATCGAGACCATCCTGGCTAATACGGTGAAACCCCTCTCTACTAAAAAATACAAAAAAAAAACTAGCCGGGCGACGAGGCGGGCGCCTGTAGTCCCAGCTACTCGGGAGGCTGAGGCAGGAGAATGGCGTGAACCCGGGAGGCGGAGCTTGCAGTGAGCTGAGAGCCGGCCACTGCACTCCAGCCTGGGCGGCAGAGCAAGACTCCGTCTCAAAAAAAAAAAAAAAAAAAATAGAAGTACCATATAAGTGTCTCTGAGGGCAGAACCTGGGTCTTGTTCACTATCACATCTCCAGTGCTTAGGATAGTAACTGACGTGTGCTTAGGATAGTAACTGACATGTAATAAGTACATGTAGAATGAATAAATGCAAGTCCATTCCTCTTATCTTTGGATTTTCTATATATATTATTAAAAACATCTTAAAGGAATAGACAAAAATGAATTGTTGCAGTATTGGGATGGTGTGTGTGTTAAAAGATTTTTTTATATATGTTACAACATCAACTCTTAAATTTAAAAAATGTCTTTAAAAATTGCATTTATGGTTACTCTTGCTTATTCTTTAAATACAAGTTCAAGTAATACATTAGACTTGTAATTTCTACCTCAGAGCATAAGTATATTTTAACACATACTCCTGAAAAATTATCTTTTTTACTTTTCCATTTGCTTATTTATTGTCTGTTTCTCTACCTTTTTACAATGTAAGATCTGTGCCATTAGGTACCTTGCCTATTTCGTTTACTGCTATGTGTAGTGCCTGAATCATAGTAAATTGCCCAGTAAATATCATTTGAGTGAATAAATGGTAAATCCAAATTCAAATACAAGTCCTACATGGACTCCAAATATGTGTGGCATTTAAAAATATTTTTGTAAATAGCTTATGTGAATATTTTTTTCAGCCAGACAAATGTACTTTTTGGTAATTGTTGCATTCTTTTTCAGAGGACATTACAAGTTCTACTACCCGATCTTGCTGCCAAAGCAAGCCCTGCAGCTTCTGCTCTCATTCGAACTTTAGGAAAACAATTAAATGTCAATCGTAGAGAGATTTTAATAAACAACTTCAAATATATTTTTTCTCATTTGGTCTGTTCTTGTTCCAAAGATGAATTAGAACGTGCCCTTCATTATCTGAAGGTAATTGAATGTTTCTATATATTTTACTTTTTTATACAAATTAGCATTATAGGAAAGATGTAACATTCTTCTAGGAAGGAGGGTGAGTAAATTATAGCCTATCCTAGAAGAATGTAAGTTTAAGTGTTGTTAAATAATCTTTGTCCTGAGACTATATTAAATAGAATTCTCCTTTTGTTTTCTTTGATCATTTCACCATAATGGGATATTATAGACATCCTTTTATAGGAGAGGTTCTCAGCCTATTTCATTATAGTACTTTTCAGTTGATTGGAGTTATAAGTTGACTGATGATGCACACTTAATTATATACATAGGAAGAGGCAGTCACCTTCAAATGCAGTATAATGTCTGTGTTTAGTTTAGTTACTTGGTGTTCTGATTACAATTTGGTCCAGTTTTTTGGTAGGTTTTACATTTAAAAATGATAACCTGTGCTGCTTTTTTTGGTGTCATATTAACAAAATATCTCTCAGGCATAGGAAACTACATGGGAACAGGAAAACTATGAGAAATATGCATATAACGTTACTGTTTTCTCTGATGTTAATTTACTTCATTTGTTTCATAATATATGCCAACAGCACATCTCTTTCCACATGAGAGTTAGTGAATATCAAATATATTTATTCATCTTGAGAAAGTATAATACAACTGTATATTGCAGAGATAGAATGATAATAAGTATTTATGGAGTATTTACTACACGTCAGAAATTGAGCTAAACAACTGATATGGATCATTTCATGTAATCCTCACAGTTACCCAATGAGATAAAGGTCTATTCATATTTTATTCATTTATTTTGTGATGGAGTTTTGCTCTGTAGCCCAGGCTAGAGTACAGTGGCGCGATCTCAGCTCACTGCAACCTCCACCTCCTGGGTTCAAGCGATTCTCCTGCCTCAGCCTCATGAGTAGCTGGGATTACAGTTGTCTGCCACCAGGCCTAGCTAATTTTTGTATTTTTAGTAGAGGTGGGGTTTTACCATGTTGGCCAGGCTGATCTCCAACTCCTGGCCACAGGTGATCCACCTGCCTTGGCCTCCCAAAGTGCTAGAATTACAGGTGTGAACCAACGCACCCAGCCAAAGGTATTATTTTTTTGGTTTTGTTTCATGGATAAGGAACTAAGGCAGAGAGAGGTTAGATTAGGAAACTTATCCAAGTCAGCATATCTGATAAATGACAGCTAGAATTTAAACTAAAACAATCTGAACAGAAAGACTGCTATAAGCCACTATACTACATTTCCCCCCAGGGTTATATGTCCCCAGTAATGAATTGATGATACTATAAGACCTTAGAGAAAACTAGGACTTGCTTTTTAATATTTTATTTCTATATAAAGTTGGATCACTTCACTTCATTACATATAATCCATGGGAGACCTATCAGGATAGAATAAGATTAGAATCTTTTCCAATGCCTTTTCTTAATACCATTAGTAAATCCTGTCATCTGGTCTAGAGCTCCTGATGTACTAATAGCATGTTAAAATCAGTATACTTATTTCCAGGATGTTAGTATGAAGAAAAAACCTTTTTTTAAAACATGTCTTTGGGTTAGAATGAAACAGAAATTGAACTGGGGAGCCTGTTGAGACAAGATTTCCAGGGATTGCATAATGAATTATTGCTGCGTATTGGAGAACACTATCAACAGGTTTTCAATGGTTTGTCAATACTTGCCTCATTTGCATCCAGTGATGATCCGTATCAGGGCCCAAGAGATATCATATCACCTGAACTGATGGTAAGGAATATGTTCTATGAGGTTTTTTTGTTTGTTTTTCTTCCTTTTGCAGCTTAATTATGAAATTGAAGAAACCATATTTTTGGTCATTTTCTGGCTGCTAGCAATTTGTTTAAATTTTAAGTTGGTATTTTTATTTTGAAAAGGTTGAAATTGCATGGTCACATGCACAAGATCATGAACACAAGATCATGTTTATTTTCTTACAGCATTATCACAACTTTGTTTACATATTTACATGTTTAGGCTATTCACAACATATATTAGCGTTGAAAAATGTGGACTTTTAAGTGTTTTGAGTAGATTTTATTTTTTCACGGAATAAAAATGTTGAAGTTTATTTTTCTTTACTACTTTTAAATTACGTGTATGTTAGAATATGTTCGTAGCTCTCCTCTCACCCTGCCCCTCCAACTACTCTTTCCTTAGCTCAACAAATGAAACTTTTCAATTCTAACTGTAGTTTAATCCATTGTTGGATAGAAGGGAAGTTAGGAAATATGTTCTCTATTTTAAATCTTTCTCTACCATAAATTTGTATTTGAAATCACTTTACTGTTTATCTTAAAAAATATATAAATCCTCAGAATTGAATTATTATTTTTTCTTTCAACTGCCCTCATTCCTATAAGAGACTTAAAGGACTATTGGCAAAATATTTTAACCCATTTATGCCAGAGGTTGCAAATTTTTTGTGTGTGAAAAATCAGACCTTGAGCAGTAGGATATAAATAACTTCCACAAGCTTACCGTTCCAATAATGGAATGCTAGGCATCAGTTCATTAAGAGAGATTTTTATCTCTGGTTTCTTATTTCCCATTCTAGTCTGGCTCTTTTCTCACTATTCTATGAAATTCCTTTTTTCAGGATCACCAACAGTCTTCTTGGCTATTAAATCTCATAGTCCCTTCTCTGTCCTATCTTATTCAACCTTTCAGTATCATTCAATACAATTGGCCATCCTTTCCTACGTGGCATCTGTGATACCACATTGTCTTGATTTTTCTTTTTTGCTTCACTGTTCACTCATGTTTAGGCTTCTTTACTGGCTTTTTCCCTGTAAATTATCTACTTTATCCTCTAAATGTTAGAATAACTCAGGACTATGTAACTGGCTGTTTTTCCTCAGTCATCATTATCTCCTTTAATGATCTTCTTTGATCTTTTTCTTTAATATGAGTTATATTTTGAGAATTTTTAGTTGGAATTTCAGTCCAGACTACCCCTGAGCTTGGTTTATATAGGTTAGGTTCTGGGAGGATACAGATGGCATACACACAAACGTTTACACAGAAATAGTTTAACAAAGGGGCTACTTTTAGTGACATGGCAAAGTTAAGGGAACCAGCAAGGAATGTTAAGGAACCCAGGTACTACAAACAGCAGAAAACTTAATCCCTCCGCTTAGTTCTGGGAAAGGGGAAGAAATAGTGTTACTAGACCTGACTGAGAGCCAGAACCATGAGGGGAGTCCTCTCATTGTAGAGGAATGTAGCCACTGCCAGAATTACCTCAAACCACAGAGCAGGAAATATGAATACCATACTCTGTTCTATTTGAAAACTACCCTCTGTTCTAGTGGTATTTCCTGCTGACTGAATTCAGTGGAAAGCCAGAGGGCAAGGGATCCTAAGTAATGCAGTCTGGTCAGTGTCCCAGGTACGGAGAAGGGCAGAAGGCGGCAAAGAATAGACCTGAGGATGAGAGAGGATGGCAAACAGATATTCACCTTTTCGTCATCTCTACTGTCATGTCTTATAGGCATCTCAAACAGTTCCAAATATAATATGTTCATCAGAAATCTTTATTTTCCCTTTCTAACCTGTTTTTCTCCCAGTCTTTCCCATCTCAGTAATGGTACCATCTACCCAGTTGCATGAGTCAAAACCTGAGAAGCATTTGTGAGCCCTCCATTTCCTTTATCCTTTTATAATCAAACAATGGGCAAATCCTATCAAGTCTCTCCAAAATATATCTTTTTCATTTCTGTCGCCACCACCCTTACACAAATAACCATCATCTTTCTTGGGACAACTGTGAACGCCTCCTAATGATTCTGTCCTTTCATTCTTCCCTCTCGACAATTAATTATTTACACAGCCTTTGGAGTGCTCTTTTTACAAACTCATATCATTCCCCTAATTAAATTCCTTCTATGATTTTCATTGCCTTTAACATAAAATAAAATCTGTAAGGCCATACATGATCTGCCTACCTTTCTACTCTCACATGGTACAACCCATTTCTTCCTTTCTTCCTGTATTTCAACATAATTTCCTTTGTGTTTCTTAAACGTGCCAAAGTTTTTCCTGCTTTGAGACCTAGGCCCTGGATGGTCTGTCTACTTGGAATAATATCCTGGATCTTTCTCATTCTTTAGATTTCAAGAGTTTCCCAAATACCCTGTCTCAACTCCCTTACCACATTTCTTGTCTATCACAGGATCGTGTTTATTTTCTTATAGCATTATCACAACTTTGTTTACATACTTATTTAGTGTCTTCCATTCATACTAGTCTACCATGTAAGCTAATGAGAGAGAATGACTTTGCTTATCTTGTACACCTGTACCCAGCACAGGATTCTAGGCCATATGTAATAAGTATTTGGTGATAGATAATATATTGGTAGATAGATAAAGTCAAATAATTGTTTGTCTGAGTGCAAGAACTTTAATATTGGAATGTTGACATAGATTGTGTGATCCTTATCTGCTTTTTATTTAAGCAATATAGGCTGGAACCATACAATTAGTGAATTGTGGCTTACCATGCCAAAGTTGACTCTCAATCTAAATCAGAAGTTTGCAGAACAAAATGCAATTTTAGGCATTAAACACCAGATGATTTCCGGTGCTAGGAAAGATAAAGATTTATCCTGAAATCTAATCTGGAGAGACTTGTAGGATACCTCACTGCTCTCTATTATATGGTAGCACACACCCTCCTACCCTTTTCTTGGTAATGCATGGAACCTGAAGATACCTAAATCAGATGCCTCAACGTCAAGCAGTGCAACTTTCTTATAGAGTTCAACATGCTTTAGTTGCTACTCATTCCCAGCTCTTTTTTTTTTTTTTTTTCTCTTTTCTTCTGTCTGTACATAAAGACATGAAACAGAAGAATATTCTTTACAGAGCGGTCACATTCTCAGTTTGTAATAATATGAACAAATTGATTTAATACTTAGCCATATACTAAGTCCTTAGTGAATGATATCTTTTTTTTTTTTTGGAAGCAGGGTTTTTCTTTGCCACCCAGGCTGGACTGCACTGGCACAATCTCAGCTCACTGCAGCTTCTGCCTCTGGTACTTAAGCGACCTTCCCACCTCAGCCTCCTGAGTAGCTGGGACCACAGGTGTGTGCCACCATGCCTGGCTAATTTTTTTGTAGAAACAGGGTTTTGCCATGTTACCCAGGCTGATCTCAAACTCCTGAGCTCATGTAATCCACTTGCCTCAGCCTCCCAAATTGCTGGGATTATAGGGGTGAGCCACTGCACCTGGTCAATAAATGGTATCTTATTTAGCCTTTACAGCAGCTCTATGCAGTAGGTGGTTTTATGGTTCACATTTTACAGACTTGGAAGAATTAAGTAACTTATAGAAGATCACACATTAGGAAGTGTCAAAATTAAGATTCAAACCTAGATTTGGCTGACTTAAAGCCCATGCCCTCTCCTCCAGGACTGTCTCTTTTTTTTTTTTTTTTTTTTTTGAGACGGGAGTCTCGCCTCTGCTCGGCCCAGGCTGGAGTGCAGTGGCCGGATCTCAGCTCACTGCCAAGCTTCGCCTCCCGGGTTCATGCCCATTCTCCGCTCAGCCCTCGCCGACGTAGCTGGGACTACAGGCGCCCGCCACCTTCGCCCGCTAGTTTTCTTTGTATTTTTAGTAGAGACGGGGGGTGGTTTCACCGGTTAGCCAGGATGGTCTCGATCTCCTGACCTCGTGATCCGCCCGGTCTCGCCTTCCCAAAGTGCCTGGGATTACCAGGCTGAGCCACTTGGGCGGAGTTTTTTTTTTTTTTTTTTTTTTTTTTTTTTTTTTTTTTTTTTTTTTTTTTTTTTTTTTTTTTTTTTTTTTTTTTTTTTTTTTTTTTTTTTTTTTTTTTTTTTTTTTTTTTTTTTTTTTTTTTTTTTTTTTTTTTTTTTTTTTTTTTTTTTGTTTTTTTTTTTTTTTTTTTTTTTTTTTTTTTTTTTTTTTTTTTTTTTTTTTTTTTTTTTTTTTTTTTTTTTTTTTTTTCTTTTTTTTTTTTTTTTTTTTCTTTTTTTTTTTTTTTTTTTTTTTTTTTTTTTTTTTTTTTGCCTCCCAAAGTGCTGGGATTACAGGCTTGAGCCACCGCGCCCGGCCAGGACTGTCTCTTAAGAAAGTATTAACTCAGTTGAGCACAGTGGCTTATACCTGTAATCCCAGCACTCTGGGAGGCCAAAGCAGGAAGATTGCTTGAGCCCAGGAGTTTGAGACCAGCCTGGGCAACATGGCGAAACCCCGTCTCTACAAAAAATACAAAAAATTAGCTGGGCATGGTGGTGCATACCTGTAGTCACAGGGACTCAGGAGGCTGAGCTGGGAGGATTGCTTGAGCCTAGGAGGTTGAGGCTGCAGTGAGTTGTGATTGTGCCACTGCGCTTCAGCCTGGGTGACCGAGACCCTGTCGAGAGAGAGGGAGATCGAGAGAGGAAGAAAAGAAGAGAAGAGAAAAGAAAAAAAGAGAAAGGAGGAAAGAAAGAAATAGGAAGGAAGGAAGGAACTCTTAAGAAAAAAAGAAAAAGGAGGAAAGAAAGAAAAAGAAAGAAGGAGGGAGGGAGGAAGGAAAGAACCCTGTTTAAGAAAAAGAGGAAGAAAGAAGAAAGAGGGAGGAAGGAAGCAAATGAAGGAGGAATGGAAGAGAAGGAGGGAGGGAGGAAGGAAAGGAGGGAGAAAGGAAGGGACGGACGGAGGGAGGGAGGGAGGGAAGGAAGAAGGAAGGAAGGTAGGAAGGAAGGAACGAACTAAGGAAGGAGCTCTGTTTACTTCAGGAAACCTAAAGTGTCATGGATGATGATATCTAGCCTGCAACTTCTGATGCCCATGGTCTTGTGCCTCTTTTCCCCATTACCTCTGGGGATATTATCCCCTATGTCAGATCATTTTTCTGGTGGGATACCCTTTCCTTAATCGTACTTTTCTACCTTAGCTCTAAATGTCATAGACTAAGGACAGTCTCTTTCCTTTCTCTATTCTTTTCTTTCTTCTTTTCCTCTCCACTCCACATCCTGAAATGAATCAGATCCTGAGGAACCCACCCCAGCTCACTCCATGATTAAAAAACTTACCATTTTCTCCTTGTACTGTACATTTAATCGTATTTTTTCATGGTGACTATAAATCATTTCATTAGTTTCTTTAAATACTATGTGTGAAGATATATGTTTTTGGAGAAACTTAATTCACCAAGTCTTTATTTCCAATATGCTAGTCTAGTTAGGTAAAATATAAATGACATTAATTAAATAATTAAAATGTCAACTTAAGAAATTCAATCTGTATAAAGCTTACATATTATCTGTTTTTATTTCTTAGGCTGATTATTTACAACCCAAATTGTTGGGCATTTTGGCTTTTTTTAACATGCAGTTACTGAGCTCTAGTGTTGGCATTGAAGATAAGAAAATGGTAAGTGGTGATAGTTGAGTTCCAAAGTGCTAAGATAAAATTCATATAGAATATAGATAAATTCTGCATCTAGCTACAAACATTCAAAGATGAGAAATAACCAAACATGACATTCTCTATTGCTGAAGAACTTATATAAGCTTTTGGGAGTCTAAAATTGGAATTATATTCGTTTCATTTCTTTAGTTTAGGAGGGATAGAACACTAACCTAAAGTGACTAAAAGGAATTTGTGGCTGTGTTACTAAAAGCGTAAGGATAATGTAGCTTTGGGCATAACTTGATTTTGGACTCAAAAAAGTTCTCAGAGTCAGTCTTTTGGCTCAGATTCACCTGGGTTGGCTCTGTACTTAAGAGCCAGATAATGACCTCAATGGCTTCAAGCTCACGTCATCACAACATCTAGTCCAGCATTTGAAGAAAGAGACTAGCAATCACTGAAAGCTCAAACAAAAGTTGCATCATTGAGTCTCCTTGGTTTAGATTGGTCTGTTGTGGGTCATGGCCCATGGTGTTTTTGAACCCCAGAAATCTTAGGTTATTATAATGTAAAGCAACTTTATGTTTAAATACTTGTGCCACAATGAAGTTTCATTATGACTGCTGCAATAGTTGGCCTCCAGTGGAAATTTTTGTCCTATAGATTGGAGTAAAATTTTAGATATTGATAAAATTTCCCTTTCTGTTGCTTTCCACCTCTGCAGTTAACAATAAAAACAAACAAACAAAAAACACCTATGAATGGAAGCTTTTATTTCAGTGTATACTACTCCCCCCCCCCTTTTTTAAAATAATCTTAAGGAGTCAAGAAAGACATATGATACCATATTTAACTCTGCAAATTTTAGCAACCAATGCCTGTTCTTTTGGTGTCAACTAGTAAATGTAATCCCCCAACCAACTACTATTTCATCTACATGGCTTCTTTCTTATTGTTTCTCCAATTGCTATCCTAAGTGAGAGAATCACCTTGAATCTAAGAAAACTAGAGTTTGTCTTGTAAACCATAAAGAGCTTGCATGTTTTGGCATATAAAGTCAACCAGAGAGTTTCTTTACCCCTTCATTATAAACTGGAGCTGCTGATAACAGGTCTGGTTCTGTGTTTTTCATGTGTTTCATTTTCTGAGTATATCATTAATTATTTATTTTACTAAATTCAGGACATCTTGAATTTAATATCATTAGGACAAAAATTTCCTTAACTGTTGATCACTGTGAAGTATTCCATTTACTTCAAAAATTTTTATATGGTCTCAAATTCAAATGATTTTAATTCAGCTTGTTTTATGTATGCATATGGCAGTTTGGGATAGATATGAAAGAAATTAAACAATATGCATTATACCTTTAATACATTAGAAATTTTACCGTTCTAGATGAATATTGGGCCAAAATAACAAATCACCTTCAAGGGAAAAAACAAAACAAAAAAGAACTCAACTTGTATTTTTCACATTTATAATTCCCACATAAGACATAAGCAATTGGACGAAACAAACTGGCCAACATTGATTCGATCTTTTGTGTTATCTGAGAATAGATGACCCCTGATATTGGGTGGGAAGCACTTGTCCTTAGGGCTCATCTGGTTCTGGCAGCATGTTTGTAAGCTTTACTCTGAAGCGCTACTTAACTCTATAGGCCTTGAACAGTTTGATGTCTTTGATGAAGTTAATGGGACCCAAACATGTCAGTTCTGTGAGGGTGAAGATGATGACCACACTGAGAACTGGCCTTCGATTCAAGGATGATTTTCCTGAATTGTGTTGCAGGTAAATGACTGCCTGAGTTTATTATTATTATTATTATTATTTTGCATTTTCCAGTAGCACTAACTTTAATTCTTATCTCTTTGAAGGAAATTGGGTTCAAGTAATAAATAATTAAGGGAGAAAGACTATTTGTATTGAAAACAGAACGTATTTACTTCTTTTAAAACATTTTACCATGAAAGTCTTTTAACATACTGGGAAATAGAAGAGTTATCAGTGAACCTTCATACCTATTTCCCAACCTTGGCAGTTATCAACATTGCTGGTTTTTTCTAATCCATTTCTACCTTTTTGATCGTTAGTTGGGGTATATTACAGAAGATCCCAGAATCATATCATTGTACTTGTAAATACTTTAGATGTATCTAATGGATGAGGGCATCTAAAAAATAACCTTTATGAATTATTATACTTAGCAGGATTAATAGAAATATCTAATCTAAAACTCAGTCCTTATTCACATTTCCTCCAGTTGTCTCAAAGGTATTTTCCCCAAAGATATTGTATATATCATGTTGTAGATGCCATTTTCCAGAGATGTTTGTATGTATCATTGTTTCTTGAGTTAGACATAAATGAAGTTAACATACATGTATTTGGTTGCCTGGCTCCTTAAGTGCTTCTTGTAAACAACCTCATCCCTTAAATTCCCTACCCACACATTTTACTTATTTTAGGCTGTTAAGATTTTAGGATGTGGGATTGGAGAATAGCTAATTTAACTTTTCCCTCTATCTTTTCTTTCATCCCTGTTTTTTCTATAAATGGGTACCTAGATATAGATGCTGGATTAGATTTAGGTTCAATTTATTATTATAACATGCCTCATAGGTGAGGCTTTGTGCTTCTCTTGTGGCACAGTATGAGCCACATAATAATATCTAGTTGTCCACTTTTAGTAATGGTAAGATTAGACAGTAGGTTTTATCAACCTGAATCCCTTTATTATAAAATTCCTCATTAATCTTTCATCTGATGATTTTAGCATTAATGATCATTGCCTAAGTCCATTATTTCATTACAGTTGATAAAATAGTGATTTTCTAATTTTATTATTCCTTCTGTATTTACTAGGTGGGATTATTCTTAAAATTCCTCATAAAATTTGCCTAGCCGGGCATGATTGTACATATCTGTAGTCCCAGCTGCTTAGGAAGGTGAGGCAGAAGGATCACTTGAGTTTAAGTCTAGCTTGGGCAACATAGCAGGACCTTGTCTTTAAAAACAAAACAACCATAGTTCATGTAGGAAAAGCAGTTCATAATTACTTGAATATTTCCTTTTAGTTAATCAATTTAGGAATATAGGTTTGTGCTGTAGCAACCTCCAGTGAAGTTTTTCTTCTTTTATAATATCATTTTGATTACATAGATTTTTACAAGTTTGATTAATTTTATCCATTAAAATCACTAGCCTTTTTTATTGCTGAAATTGTCCCATCTTAAGCAAGTAGAAATCCTTTCAAGTTGGCATCTATGAGTTTTGATATAACCTGCATTAATCTCTTATAGATTTTCTGCTTTCGGGCATGACAAGATGACTCGGGCTCATCTTGAACATTTCCTGCCCCTGACTCAAAATTAGCGATTTCTTCAAGGAACCCTGGCTCTGGTTGCTTTGAGCCCAGATTAATTCCCAGTATAGGCACTCATTGGGCCTACTGTCATTGCTTCTAAGTCTTAAGTGAATATAGCTACTAGAAAATTTTTATAAAGAGAAAAAGATTTTGAGTTTATATGTATATATATATGTATATTTCCAATACAATAAAGATCACATAGTTTTGACTTAACTCTTTGGTTTTACATTATATTTCTTTCCAGTTATTCTGTCTTTGTTCCTAATGACTTATATTATACATTTACGTAATTTTTCTTTCTGTATACATATATATATCTTTAAAGTGACAATTTCAATATTACTACCAACAGTAAGACTGCTGAGTGCAGTTTAAGCTTCTTGGAGGCTCTTTTTGTCAATAAAACATATCCTGTTAGAGATATATAGTCAGAATATGTTTTAAAATCATGTGAAGTAATTATTTTCTGTGTGCATGTGCTACCAACTTAATATTTAGTTAGGTTCACTTGTTGCAGTTTGTTTAAAATTTTTAAGAGTTGCTTTTCCCGTATATTTTATTTAATTTAAAAATTATATAAAACATTTGCATAGTCCCAAATTCAAATCTGTGTAACAAATTATAGTCAGAAATCTAGATTCCAGTTTTGACCTCTACAGATACCTATTTTATTAATTTTGTGTATCTACTCTTTGTAAAAGAATAAGCAAATGCACACACACACTTTTTTTTTTTTTATTAATTCTGCCCCAAACACTGTTTTTCCCCTTGCTTTTTTGACTTCATATAATTTGGGCATCACTTTATTTGAATATATAGCACTGATCTTTGCTTTAAAGCTGCCTTTTAATCTATTGTTTGTATATATCATGTGTCTTCAACTAATAACTAATTGATAGAGCTTTACAAATAATAAAACTAATTGGATTTCATTTCTGTTTGTTTTTTCACATAGAGCTTGGGACTGCTTTGTTCGTTGCCTGGATCATGCTTGTCTGGGCTCCCTTCTCAGTCATGTAATAGTAGCTTTGTTACCTCTTATACACATCCAGCCTAAAGAAACTGCAGCTATCTTTCACTACCTCATAATTGAAAACAGGTATTGTGACTGAAATTAAAGTAAAATAATAACTTTTTAAACTGTATTTTTATGTCTCAAGGTATTAAAATTACTGATGGTAATGTGGAACTTTCACTTTTTTGAATTTCAGGGTTCATCAGTAACAAAAGTAATTGGCATGTAATTACATATTGACATGATGCTATTTCAGTTGTGGCATTGCTTCTATTATAATTATTTCTAAAACTCACTAATTAATAGGTCAGCAGTTAAAAATTATTTTTCATTAATTCTGTAAATGTGAAACCTAATTTACCCTTGTTTTCACAGTCAAAAGGCAGACAGTTGAATAGCATGAGAAAGGTTAGGAGAAATACCTACTTTCTGCAGCTTACCTTACTTGAAACCTTTATTACTTCATTGCATTAAGCTTTGAACTAGCCTCTGTTCCTTTAAGCTTTTATCACTTTTCTTGATATTGTTACTAGAACTGTGTTTTAAAAATATCTCTTTATTGGTGTCATTCCAGTATACAAAGGCATTCTGAGATTCTCCATTTCCTAATTGACAAATTCCAAATTGCTTAGCCTGATATTGAAGTCTTTCTAAAAATCTGGCCACAGACTATTTCTTACTATCTTCCCCCATAATTTTTCAAAACAGGCATTAGGCTATAGCCAATGTGGACTACTATTGACAGAACATACATCATTCTTTCCCATTTGTATTTTTGATTCAGGCTGCTTTTTAGACTGGGATGTCTTTCTATATATTTAATTTTTTTTCTGTGATTTTACTTAACGTTATATATAATCATTCCTTTGCTTGTGAAAAGTTGGGGTTGAAGTACTCCTTATTTACCTACTCACCCATAGGCTATTGCTGGTCCCTTTAGTCAGTTGCAGTAACTAATTAGGGAGAAGTCATAGAAGAAGGAAAAGTTAATGTGTGTTTTTATTTAATTAAGATACTTTTGTTTTTGATATTTTGTGCATGATAAAACAACAAAATCACTAATTTAGATTTTGGGACTACTTTTCAAGTACCTTTAAAATTTGTTTTGTACATAGTCGTATCTTTGCTGTTTATTACAGAAGTATCATTTCTCTACCTTTTTCATAATCATAAGAAAAATCCCGACCAGGCATGGTGGCTCATGCCAACAATACCAACACTTTGGGAGGACAAGGCAGGAGGATTGCTTGAGGCCAGGAGCCTGGGAAACATAGTGAGAACCCCACGTCTACAAAAAATACAGAAACATTTAAAAAAAAAAAAAAAAAAAGACCCTTTGGGAGGCTGGGGCAGGCGGATCATGAGGTCAGGAGATCAAGACCATCCTGGCTAACATGGTGAAACCCTGTCTCTACTAAAAATACAAGAAGTTAGCCACGTGTAGTGGTGGGTGCCTGTAGTCCCAGCTACTTTGGAGGCTGAGGTAGGAGAATGGTGTGAATCCGGGAGGTGGAGCTTGCAGTGACCGAGATTGCGCTACTGCACTCCAGCCTGGGCGATGGAGCCAGACTCTGTCAAAAAAAAAAAAAAAAAAAAAGCATGTAATCCTAGCTACTGCAGGCTGAGGCAGGAAGATTTCTTGAGCCCAGAAGTTTGAGGCTGCCCTGAGTTATGATCATGACACTGCAAGATAGAAGACCTTAAGGTTGCTGAATGAAGGCACTACTTTGGCTTTGTTTATTATTCCATCCCCAGTGACTAGCAGAGTGCTTAGCATGTAATAGCACATAGTAGTTATTTAATATATATTTATTGCATGAGTTAACAAAGACTAGAATTTAGAAACACTTATATTTGGACCCAGAAAGATTAGAGCATTTATTATATTAGAAGGAAATTAAAAATTATAGCCCTGATAAGGATTACTTATATATATATTTTTATAATTCTTCATGATAATTTGTGTATTGGGGTAGTCTTTGGCTGTCTATTGCTACATTCCAAATCACTCCCAAACCTAGTGTCTTAAAACAATGAGCATTTTTATTTGCTCATAATTTTGCAATCTGGACTGTGCTAAGCTGGTCAGTTCTACTGGTCTTACAAGTGGTCCCTGGTGTGGCCACATTCAGCTGGCAGGTGGACTGGGCTGGGCCTCTCTCTCATTCTGTGTAGTCTCAGAGTCTCTCTCTCTGTACCGTGGTCTGTCCATGTTGGTGGCCACACTTCTTACATAGTGACTCAGGGCTCTCCAGAACACACAAATGGAAACTTGCGGGCATTTTTTTTTTTTTATACTTTAAGTTCTAGGGTACATGTGCACAACATGCAGGTTTGTTACATATGTATACATGTGCCATGTTGGTGTGCTGCACCCATTAACTCGTCGTTTACATTAGGTATGTCTCCTAATGCTATCCCTCCCCCTACCCCCCACCCCACAACAGGCCCCGGTGTGTGATGTTCCTCACCCTGTGTCCACGTGTTCTCATTGTTCAGTTCCCACCTATGAGTGAGAACACCTGTGCGGTGTTTGGTTTTCTGTCCTTGCGATAGTTTGCTCAGGAAGATGGTTTCCAGCTTCATCCATGTCCCTACAAAGGACATGAACTCATCCTTTTTTATGGTGAAACTTGCAGGCATTTTTAATACCTAGGTCCCAAACTGACACAGCATATCTTCTGCCACCATCTATTTGCTAAAGCAAGTTGCACACTCAGCCCAGCTTGAAGAGGAAGGGACTGTATATATGGGTTTGTATGCTGAGAAGCATGGTTGATTTTAGCACTATTATAGAGTGATTTTCATAGTTTTGGTCATTTTCCACTAATAATTTAGCTGAGCGTCTTAGACATAGTTAGAAAATACTTTGCAGCTCAGTAATCAACTAGCACTTTTAATTATGAATTAAATTGGCCTTAGTTTGAACTTTTGCTTTACATTTTTTTAGTATTCATATTCTTGGCAAATAATTCTTTTTATTCCGACTATTAGGGATGCTGTGCAAGATTTTCTTCATGAAATATATTTTTTACCTGATCATTCAGAATTAAAAAAGATAAAAGCCATTCTCCAGGAATACAGAAAGGTATTTAATTTTTAATTTGTGGTTTAGGAGATCATTAATACAGAATTGTTCCCAAATTCCAATACATTGAATAAAGATCCTTTAGGATCGTATCTAGGGATAATATAGTCCTATTCTAATGGCTAATTCCTGGTGAGTAGATAATGCTACCATGAATCCATGACTTTTGGAAGGAAGTTTTAGCATTTAGATTAAAGATGTAACAGCATTAGATAGAACAGAGAGCAAAAAATACAGTTCTTATGCCTTTACTGCTCAGACCAAAGTGTCCTTATTGTCCCAAAAAGAAGAGCTACCACAGCGCATGCCCTAAGAGAAGAAAGGAAAGCTGTGGGACGATTCTAGTTTTGTTGTGGTACAAACCATGACATAGAAATGTCAGATGTGAATGATTCCTGAGATTTAGAAGGGGAGTAATGTAAAATTCCAGCATTTTAAATCTTAGTGAGCTCTCTAAAATTATGAAGATGTTAGTGGTGATTTCATAGCACTTCTGGGTAGAAAGTGGAATATCTGACCTTGGGTATCACCTTGGGTAGTGAAAGGAAGTGAATTACTTATATAATCCATAGACCTGGTTCAAAGCTATTATGTAACCCTCTGTAAATTAAGAGAAACTTATACTTCCTGTCAAGAAGTACTTATTTTAGATAAGTAAATTCTTACTTAGTTGGGATAAAATTTTCTCCACGTCTAAAATTTTACAATGAAATCCCTTTCCCTTAGAATTACTAAAAATGACTTATGCTATACAAAGGAAGGAATGGAAACTTTATTACTTTAAAAAATTGGTTTGGTATAGTTTAATGGTAACTATATAGGGAATTTAGGCCTTTGGAAATGGTTGTTAAAATAGTCGATTAATAAGGTCTGTCTCTCTGTGCTTTGTGTGTAGGAGACCTCTGAGAGCACGGATCTTCAAACAACTCTTCAGCTCTCTATGAAGGCCATTCAACATGAAAATGTCGATGTTCGTATTCATGCTCTTACAAGCTTAAAGGAAACCTTGTATAAAATCAGGTATACTAAGATGATATAATTAAAATGTATAACAAAGAAAGATTGGAGGCTTAAAGAAAAGATGACAATGACATTTTGTTTGTGATTTAGTGAAAGAAGAAATTTTTATTTTACCTGAATTATCAGATCTGACTGAGAATTAGGAATCCATGAGATGCCCTTTGAGGTTGAATCTCAGGGTTTTGCAGTTTTTTGTTGTTTTTGAAGGATCATAATTTGATGGTTATATTTTAGGTTACTGCATCTTCCTAAGTAAAGGTGTATATAATTATATAATACAGCAGCAGTTTATGTAAGTCTTCTCACATATTTCCTATGGATATATGTCATATGAAATGTCAGCAGTTTTACTATTGTACATTTTGACTGAATTAATGTTAGTTTTAATGAAGCTAAATCTTTAAGTTTACTTTTTCAAGGGGCAAGTAAACTTTATCATTTTCTTTGGCAACATAATGTAGATTATCCCTAAACTTGATGATAGTGAGAACTGGTGTTTAAAATACCAGATCACTGTATATGAATAAATTGGAAAAAATTTAACTGAATTACTCATTTTTGCATATCTAGAACCCATGTGGTAAGATGTGAGAACCTAAGACCCTCATGAATTTTGCAATTACCATTCTATAATGGAAGGGTTGTATTTCCTTCCATTAATAGAAGTAAACACTTACTTAGGACAAAAGATATACGTGATGGTAATGAGCACGTGTTTCTGGGGCAGTGAGTTTGTATAACCAGTGTGGGTAGCAGCCAGTGTGGAGATGATCCCAACAGAGGGGAGGAGCCTTGAATCTCCTCTAGGTTAAGTATTATGCCTTCCTGACTATAGATGTTCATTATCAATGTTACAGCCTCTATTCCTGCTCTAAACTACAATGAAACTACCCTTTGCTTGCTCCTAGCCCCATACCTTTACCTGGTTTTCAGGTAACTCAAAGGATGTTTAGCCTTTTAATTTAATACAGAGATTTATGAATCACAAAGGTTTTCTCCTCTTTGCATAGAAGTTTTCTAGTTTAGGTTATTTCCAAGCAGATGGCACAGTCATGGTCTAATGTAAGGAAACTTCACCTCGATCGTCACTTCCTAGATACAAATAACTAAATCTGAGAATTCAAGGAGATTTCTTACAGTCTTAAGGAAAGCTGCAGCTGCCCTACTTCGCCTCCTGGATCACAAGAGATAAATCATATCTGGCAACTCCCTTATAGGATTCCTTCAATGTAAAGCCTGGATGCTAATAGATTATCTAGACAGAGTAAGAAGAGAAGTGTACTTGCAGGAGTCTTGAGTAGTCTGATTAAGATATAATAGCCATATATTATTATGGGATTTTTTAAAAGTCAGGATTTAATGTAGTTTAACATCTATACCTGGATAAATTTGTGGCAGGCTGGTAAGAAAAAACTAAAGGCAAAGAAGATTGGAGGATCCATGGGGAGGTAAAAAAAGAATAAAGATCCAGAAGCACAGGTCTTCCTAACCATACTCCAGTGATACTGGCCCAAAACACCTGGGAATAAAGAGAGAAGGAAATGGGTTCTTTCCCAACTGTGGCAAGAAGATTAAATTTGAAGTTGAAGACAATTGAATTAAGATTTCGAATAGTACTGTCCAAAGGACCTTTCTGTGAGGATGAAAATATTCTATATCTGTACTCTTCAGCAGTAGCCACTAGCCACATGCGGCTCTCTCAAGCACTTGAAATATATGCTCAAACATTATGTTCTGAGGAACAGAATTTTTAATTCTGTTTAATTTGGCTAATTTAAATTTATTTATTTATTTATATTTAGAGGCACGGTCTCTCCAGTACAGGGGTGTGATGATAGCTCCCTGCAGCCTCAAACTCCTGGGTTCAAGCAATTCTTCCACTTCAGCCTCCTGAGTACCTAAGATTACAGGTGTGTGCCACCATGCTCACCTAATTTTTTTTTTAAGAGATGGGGTCTTGCTATGTTGCCCAGGCTGGTCTTGAACTCCTGACCTCACACAATCCTCTTGCCAGGGCCTCCCAAAGTACTGGTATTACAGGTGTGAGCCACTCTACCTGGCCTAATCTAAATTTAAATAGCCACATGTGGATAGTAGCTATTGTATTGGACAGTGCAACTCTACAAGTTGGTTGAACCTATAGAAATACCACCAGAGCATGAAACTGGCATAAGATAAGAGGATTAGAGGCCAGAGTCTTTGTAGTCAGTACTCTTAGAGTCCATGAGACAACAGATGCAAAAGATCCTGTTTTAGAATTTAAAATTGTAGCCACGGGGAGAGGAAAAGATACTTTAAGAGTGGATTGAGGCCGGGCGCGGTGGCTTAAGCCTGTAATCCCAGCACTTTGGGAGGCTGAGACGGGCGGATCACGAGGTCAGGAGATCGAGACCATCCTGGCTAATACGGTAAAAACCCGTCTCTACTAAAAAATACAAAAAACTAGCCGGGCGACGAGGCGGGCGCCTGTAGTCCCAGCTACTCGGGAGGCTGAGACAGGAGAATGGCGTGAACCCGGGAGGCGGAGCTTGCAGTGAGCTGAGAGCCGGCCACTGCACTCCAGCCTGGGCGGCAGAGCAAGACTCCGTCTCAAAAAAAAAAAAAAAAAAAAAGAGTGGATTGAAAGGAGGTTTTTATTTAAAAATACACTTAAAGTTGTGGTAGGAGTGGCTAAACAAATGATTGGATATATGTAGCCACAAAGCAAACTGCAAGAGGTGGTGGTGTGCAAGTTAGTAAGATGATGGCTGATGTAGCATTAGATACTTAACCATTTTTATGGAATGACCCTTCAAAAGCCCTGTACTGATGGGTAGTCCCAGACAGTCATTGACATTGAAGAGATGAAATCTACTTATTTTTAAGCAGGAGTATATATTTTTGAAGGAATAGAAGATTTCTAAGCTCAGCGGATGGCAGAAAATGATTTCTATATAGAAAAGTCAGGCTAAAGATCAAATTAAGAAACCATATAATTCATTTCTGAAGACTTATACTAGTCAAGTTTAAGGAATCCATTTGATAAAATCCCAAAAAGATAACTTTGTAAGAAGCTAAAATAAACTTATGGCAATGCAGAATTCTAATAAAATGACTTTTACTAACGACTACACATAAGAGAGGAGCCCATTGAAAATAAAGCTGCTAGAGACTTTCAGGTTGTCTAGGATAATGGTAGATGCCTAAATCTGAATTTCTGTATAGCCCCTGAAACATCATAAAGAGTGTCAAGGACAGCAATTGAAACCTGGAGGAAACATGAAGGAAAATTGAACACATAATTTACACCCTCAAGAGAACTGTGAGACAGAATATTATGAACTTCAAATTACTTGTAACTAGCAGAGATATCTGTGGAGCTCATATCTTAACCTTGTGTGGTGCTGAGAGCAGGTACATTCTGATAAGACTGTATAAAAGAAGAAGAAAATGAAGAATAGGAACTAAGAATTGATGGAGCAAAAAGAAAATCACCAACAGGAAGAGATAGTCATACTCTTAAGTGCAACATTACTGAAAATAAGTCCAGGATGTGGTATATCAGACTGCTGGCTACCGGGAAGATACTTGAAAGTATGCCCAAGGTTTGTAGTCTCTGAAAATCAGTTTCTGGGGAGTAGTAAAAGAAGAGGAGGGGAAAGGGCAGTGTTCAGAGACTTAGTCATAAACAGAAAGAAGAAAGTAAGAGGGAGAATTTTAAGGGTCCTGCAGTAGTAAAAGAAATGTACAAAATCAGAGATGAACCAAATCCTCCCCCTGCTACCAGAAAAAGAAGAAAAAAAAGCTATTCATGAAGAAAACTGCACTTCACTATGCTGACATGGATATTCATGAAAGAGAAATCCTGAAGCCACTGCAGAATGCTTACTGTTACTGCATATAGCTGTTATGGAGGGGTTTCCAGTTTAGAAATTGCACAATATGTGTAGAAAAAATATATATATATGCAAGGTTCCTGTAAGACAAAAATAGAAAATGAAAATAAAGTCTGTGAGTTGATGACAGTTCCTCCTCAAAACCAACCACAACATGGAGGAAAATTGAACTTAGCACTGACTTGAATTGAATATTTTAAGCAATCATTTTCAGATATAAAAAAAGTTGAATGAAAAAATTAAAAAACAAGAGAAATAAAAACCAAGATGAAACAAGGGTGATTGAACTTAGGAAAGAAATTGAAATGAAGATTAAATTACAAGAACTGCAGGGTAGAATGTATTTGACTAAACATTTAGCAAGGGGCATTGAATAAAGGTATAAAAAACAACAAAATTAGAAAAGGTTTAAAAGGAATAAAAAAGATAAAGGAGTAAAAGAAAAGTAGTTGAAATGGAAGATTGGCAAAAATTTCACATGCAAATAATTAGTGTCTCTGGAGAATAAAACCAAAACAAGAGAACAGAATTAATATTTAAAATTATAATCCAAGAAAGCTTTCTGGAAAAAAAAAGACCTTATCTATATATTGAAAAGACTTGTGTCCTGGAGAAAACTGACCTAGAATAATTAACTCTGAGATGTATCCTAGACTTTAATAATAAAAAATCTTCAAAGCTTCCTGGCAAAAAAAAATTTTTCAAAAAATTACTTGCAAGGACAAAAAAAGTAGGTTGGTATCAGAATTCTCAGTAGGAATGTACAGAGTGGGCCTAGAAAATAGCAACATTTTTAAAAAATGTCAAAAAATGTCATAAAGTATGAGTCAAGAAAGAGTCAAGCTGTCCTTAGAGTATCATGGATAAGAACATGGTTTTAAACCTACAAGAATTGAAGTAATATGGTTTTCACAAGTGATCCTTTCCTAAGAGATGTATTAGAGGATGAGCTTCATTAAGTCAAGAGATAACTGGGGAGACTTTGGCAAAAAGTCTGATGGTTACTGTTTATGTATTTAACAAAATATATAAGACTAAAACAACTGGGGCAAGGGTGGGATAATTATGTGTAAATGTTATATTCTAGTAAAGTAGAAATAATGAAATTTTTTAAATGAGAGAAGGGGGAGAGTAAGGAGTAAGTAAGGTAAGCTCAGTAATTGTTGCATAGGCAATAACTGGGAGTCAAAATATACCATTCTATACTGGCAAACTAGTTACAGAAAGTCAAATAAGGAAAAAAGGGACTGTAGACATAATAAAAGGTATTGATATATTGGATAGGCTGGGAGCAGTAGCTCACGCCTGTAATCCCAGCACGTTGGGAGGCCGAGGCAGGCAGATCACGAGGTCAGGAGTTCGAGACCAGCCTGACCAACATGGTGAAACCCTGTCTCTACTAAAAATACAAAAATTAGCCAGGCATGGTGGCACACCTGTAATCCCAGCTGCTCAGGAGGCTGAGGCAGGAGAATCACTTGAACCCAGGAGGCAGAGGTTGCAGTGAGCCAAGATTGCACCACTGCAATCCAGCCTGGGTGACAGAGCGAGACTCTTTCAAAAAATATATATATATATGTATATATATATATGATAATTCCAGAACAAAAATATAAACTTTCCTCCTTACCCAAAAAAATGAAACATGATTTTTTTTTTTTTTTTTTTTTTTTTTTTTTTTTT
>NW_016807465.1:223087-279345 GCF_001698545.2 Rhinopithecus bieti | reverse complement strand
TTTTGAGACAGAGTCTCGTTCTGTCACCCAGACTGGATGCAGTGGCACAATCTCGGCTCACTGCAAGCTCCGCCTCCTGGGTTCACTCCATTCTCCTGCCTCAGCTTCCCAAGTAGCTGGGACTACAGGTGCCCACCACCACGCACGGCTAATTTTTTAAAAATATTTTTTAGTAGAGAATGGAGTTGCACCATGTTAGCCAGGATGGTCTCGAGCTCCTGACCTTGTGATCTACCTGCCTTGGCCTCCCAAAGTGCTGGGATTACAGGCATGAGCCACCGCGCCTGGCCCCAAATAAATGATTTCTTAAACACAAAACAGAATAGAGGGAAGAAAGCACTAATTATAGTATACTGTAGTATAATTAAATTCAATTCACTGTATTATAATAAAAAATCTGACAGAATTGTGGCCAAGCATCTCAGTCACATTAGTGAGTGTGAACAACCTTAAAAGAAAAAAATTTACAAATTGGCTTACAAAGCAAGAAACAACTCTCTGCCACATGTAGGATACATACCTAAAATAAAGTGATTCAGAAAGGCCAAAAATAAGGGGATAAGCAAAATTATCCAGCTAAGTGGAAAGTATAAATGAAAGCAGGAATTCCAAACAAAATAGAACTGAAGCCAAAAAGCATTAAATATGACCAAAATGGATACTTTTTAATGCCTAAAGCCGTAATTCATAAGGAAGATTTAATAGTTATTAATATGCTCCAAATAATACACCAGCCACCTTGATAAAGCCAAAATAAGAAGCTTAAGAAGATATATATAGAAACTCAATAAAAGGAGACTACCATGCTATTCTCAGTATAAGTTAGTAGATAAATACATGGAAGATCTAAATAACATAATCAGTAAAGTAGCTATTGTGAATAAATGTCAGACATTACACCTTGATAATAGAAGCATACTTTATTCTAAAGAGCAGATAGAACATTCATATTCAAATTGATTATTGTATTAGTTGGCTCTTTGTGTTAGTTTACTAGGGCTGCTATAACAAAGTACTACAAACTGAATGACTAAACAACATAAGCAAGTTTATTGTCTCACAGTTCCCATGGGCTAGAAGTTTGAGATGAAGGTGTTGGCAGGGTTGGTTCCTTTTGAGAGCTTCTGGTGGTTTGCTGGCAATCTTTGGTATTCCTAAATAAACAAATTCATAGAGATAGAAGGTAGATTACTGGTTGCCTAGGGTTAGGAGGTTTGGGGGAAATGGGGAGTGATTGCTAATGGATACAGATTCCTTTTGAGATGGTAAAAATGTTCTGAAATTAAACAGAAGTGATGGTTGCACTTGTGATATACTTCAATATACTAAAACTTGTGAATATACTAAAGATTATTCATTTGTATACCTTAAAAGAGTGAATTTTATAGTACGTGAAACAAATACTTCATTAAAACTATTTAAGAAAAGATAGTACAGGAAGAAAATAATAAAAATAAAAGAAATGTAGAGAACAGAAAGCAGTAAAATTAATTAATGAGTAAAATTCTAGGTCTTTGAAAACCTAGCAAAACTGATAAATGTCAAATATGTAAATAATAAACTGTTGAAACATAGACGGTATTTAAAAATCACAAGAGACTACTTTGTACCCTTTTACACAAATACATTTGTAAACATGTATACTTTTCCTGGAATATATAGTGTATCAAAATGGACTCTAGCTGAAATAGAAAGCTTAAAAGATTAGTTTCTGTAGGAGAAATAGAGAATATTATAAAAGAACTTGATCCATAGGAAAGCACCAGTCCCAGATGAGGGGATTTTTAATCAAATTTTCACAAACTAAATAGTCTCAATGGTGTTTAAATTGTCCTGGAGTATAGGAGATGAAAGAAAACTTCCGCTTTTAAAAAAGCAGCAATATATAACAGTGTTCAGTGGACCCAAAAAAGATAGCATGAAACAAAAAATTAAAGATTATCATATTAATATCAGTGCAAAAAATTATAAATGAAATGTTATCAAACAAATCAATTTCACATTAAGAAAATACCCCATGCTGGGTGTAGTGGCTCATGCCTGTAATCCCAACATTTTGGGAGGCCAAGGCACATGGGTTGCTTGAGCCCAAGGGTTCGAGACCAGCCTGAGCAATGTAGCAAGACCCCATCTCTACAAAAAATACAAAAATTAGCCAGGCGTGGTGGCACATGCCTAACGTCCAAGCTACTTGGAGGTTGAGGTGGGAAGATCACCTTGGCCTGGGGAGTTTGAGGCTGCAGTGAGCCAAGATCATGCCACTACATTCCAGCCAGGGCAACAGAGCGAGACCCTGTCTCAAAAAAACAAAACAAAACAAAAAAACCAAACCCACAGTACCCCATGACCAGTTGCATTTTATTCCAGTATTGCAAAGATAGTTAATACTTAGCAATCCATGAATATAATTCACTATATTAATAGATCTAAAGAGAAAATCATGCTGTTATTTCCATAGATGCTGAATAGACTTTGACATATTTCATCACCTACTTCAAATGAAAACACTAAAGAAAACAGAAACTGATGAATTTTATCTTAATTTATAATATATATGTATGTGTATGTATGCATGTTTATATATGTATGTATGGGTACGTACCCATGCTTACGTACATATATACACATACTTAATGGGAAACAAGAAACATTCCCACTGAAAGCAAGGTTTCCTATTACCTGCACTATTTAACATTCACTTGGAGGTACTGGCTAAGGAATTTAGGGAAAAAAAGCAGTCAGAGAGATAAGAGTTGGAAAAGATGTAAAACTATCTTTATTTACAGATGATATGCTTATCAGAGACATAAGAATTGGAAAAGGTGTAAAACTGTCTCCATTTCTTATGCTAATATACTTTGGAAATTATAGAGTATTACTGATAAAACTAACTCGACCACAGATTAATTCAGTGAAGTAGGGGATATAAAATTAACATAAAAATTAATAATTTTCATATGATAAGCAGTAACCAGGTAGAAAAGTTTCTGGAATACCCCATTTACAATAGCAACAGGAAAACAATATAGCTGAGAATAAACTTAACAAGAAATGCATAAACCAACAAGAGGAAAATTTTTAAATGCTTCTGAAAGACACAAAAGGGTAATAGATTTGACTAAATGGAAACCATCACTGTTTTAGTCTATTTGCTTTGCTATAAAGGAATTATAGTAAATTACCCTGAGGCTGGGTAATTTATTAAAAAGAAGAGGTTTATTTGGCTTATGGTTCTGCAACCTTTACAAGAAGCATGGTGCCAGCATCTGCTTCTGATGATAGTTTCAGCAAGCCTGAGCCTTTACTCATAGCAGAAGGGGAAGGGGAGTTGGTATATCACATGGTGAGAGAGGGAGCAAGAGAGTGATGGGAAGAGTGCCATGCTCTCAAATAACCAGTTCTCACTTGAACTAATGGAGTCCAACTCACACCTGAACTAATAGAGAAAGAACTCACTTATTACCACAGGGATGGCACCAAGCCGTTCATAAGGGATCCACCCTTGTGACCCAAACACCTGCCACCAGGTCTCGTTTCCAATACTGGGGATCACATTTCAATATGAGATTTGGAGGGGACAGATATCTAAGCTATATCAATCCCTTATTGGATAGGTTGACGTTATAACGATTTCATTTCTCCTTAGGTTAATTAATATAATGCAACCCCAATGAAAATGTTGCCAAAGTTTTTTTTTTTTTTAACTGTAGGAGGTTTATAATAATGTTCATATGGAAAATAAAACATGTAAAATAGCTGGTAAACTCCCCCTGTAAAAAAAAAGGTTATGAGAATATAGTAGCCCAACCAAACATTAATATACTTTGTAGCCACTACAGTTATAACAAAGAGGTAACTAGTATATGAATAACCAGACCAGTGGGAAAGAATAGGAGGTCTAGAAATAGACCCAAGTACATATGGACATTTAGTGTATATAAAAAGTGACACTTCTTATCTGAGTTTTACTTTTAACTGATTACCAGGGTGTGTGTGTGTGGCGGGGTGGGGGGGGGGGGGCAGTCTTTACAGCTGAATTAATCTGTAATGTTATTTAAGAAATCATCTATTGAAGATTCTGGATAAGATTAAATGTCTTTTTGTTTTTCTTTTGAAATGTATTACTCTAATTTGTATTACTCATTATGGTTCTAACATGGAGTTTGAGATGCCCCTATGCACTTTACTTTTGCTAGAAAGAATATAATATAAATGAAGTAATTTTAAAGTGATCACACAAGTACAATATCTAAATCTTCACTGTCTTCAGAATAGTTTCTTCTTACTTAACATTTTATTCATTACAGCATCCTGAAGAGATAGCTGAAAAAAGACTATTTGAATTAACATATTTATATCATTAGGCTACCTCTTTCTTCCTACCTCTTTTTTTCCGTCCTCACAGAACCCTTTTTTTTATATCGTTTTTCCTTCTTTACTAGTTTTTATACACTTTTCAAACTTCTTGTTTTAACTAATAGTTGTTCCTCCTTCACTTATCTACTGAAATATCTGTCCACTGCTTTTAAAAGTTACTGTTTTTTTTCTTATTCATTGCTTCTTTGCTATATATTTGTTATTGTACATATCATATGATATTTTAGTTATTTGTCTGTTTTTCTTTTAGACTGTGAACTTGTTAAGACTTGTTTTACTGATTTTTTTGTATACTGATAGAATGCACAGTAACTGCTTGTTTAATGGATTAATGATTAAAGACTGTCAGACATTTAATGATTCTAATTGTATAGGACATATTGTGAGCTATATTAGATGCGAACTCATCAAAAACTAGCTGGAAAGATTGCAGATACAGAAATTTAATTTTGTCAATATTTATGTTAGATATTCCTTAATATTTTTAGGCTTCCTAGCTCAGGAAAACATACTAGTTTGTAGAAATTACAAATAAATTTTCTTTCTACTTTTATTTTAGGAAAAACTGATAAAGTATGCAACAGACAGTGAAACAGTAGAACCTATTATCTCACAGTTGGTGACCGTGCTTTTGAAAGGTTGCCAAGATGCAAACTCTCAAGCTCGGTTGCTCTGTGGGGAATGTTTAGGGGAACTGGGGGCGATAGATCCAGGTCGATTAGATTTCTCAACAACTGAAACTCAAGGAAAAGATTTTACGTTTGTGGTAAGTAGTGGAAATTTGGAATGACAAAAGAGTTCTCTGTCCTATTGAGGTTTATATATTCCATTTACAAAGAACTATTCAGGTTATCCTTATCACCTAGAACCAGACAATTAGTTAACCTCTGAGTTTGTTTCTTAATACTGTTGCAGAAACCTTTAGCCAAAAGCAATAAAGTTTGAACACCATCCAGGGTGTTATATTCTTGTAAATAAAGCTTCCAAATATAATAATGACAGTACTTAACAAGCCTAATCAATTATTTAAATATTACTTTTTAATCATTATTGCTAGTGTTTCCATGGAAAACTAGTTTCCAGGATATTACAATAATAATGTTTTATAGTCATATGAGTTTGGGAAATCCATATAGAACAAAATTAAATGTGACTTTTTTTTTTAAAGTGACTTTTTATGTATCTGTGTGCATTGTGAATCTCTAAGAATATATCTCCAAGAGTTATAATATATGAGTATATTAAAATTATTTCTTAGAGTTTCTCAAATGACTCTTTGGCTCTACAGAATGCAATGTAGGAGATGCCATGTATACGTTTTGCTTTTTGTGTGTGTGTGTGTGTGTGTGTGTGTGTGTGTGTGTGTGTGTGACAAAGTCTTGCTCTGTCAGCCAGGCTGGAGTGCAGTGGCACGATCTCAGCTTATTTCAAACTCTGCCTCCTGGATTCAAGTGATTGTCCTGCCTCAGCCTCTCGAGTAGCTGGGATTACAGGTGCGCACCACCACGCCTGGCTAATTTTTGTATTTTTAGTAGAGATGGGGTTTCACCATATTGGCCAGTCTGATCTTGAACTCCTGACCTCATGATCCGTCCTCCTTGGCCTCCCAAAGTGCTGGGATTACAGGTGTGAGCCACTGTGCCTGGCCTACATTTTGCTTTTTAAGGGTTAAAAAACCAACACTGCAAATTGTCAGAGATATGCAAAAGTTGAATAATTTTTTGTACACCTTAGAAATAGCCTAAAAAGCTTTACATTTTGGCTTTGTAGCTACAGATTATATTGTAGTCTTACTACCAAACTTAGTTTGAACCTCACTGTCTTTTCCTTTGTCTAAGTTAAATTCACTTAGGCAGTTAAGTTAAATTCACCATGGAAGAAGCAATACACCTAAGAAAATTTATAGCAGTTATCCTGGAATTTTCTTTTTTTTTTCTAATTGAGACTGGAGTAGAAGATTCAAGCTTTGCCTATGGATTATTGATGGAGCTAACAAGAGCTTACCTTGCGTATGCTGATAATAGCCGAGCTCAAGATTCAGCTGCCTATGCCATTCAGGTAAGAGTGGATATAGTCATTACTGGCTTTAAATTGTTTAATTCAAATATGTTGTAAATTCTATACTTGTGAAACTCCTATTTGTTTTAATTCTCACTTTTATCAAAGTTATACAAGTTCATGATAAACATTTTAGAGTACAGAAGCATACCTCTTAAGCAATTATTATAGGTATAGTTACTTTCAAAATGTTTGTATGTATATACAAATATATACTACTGCCTCAGCTTTGTGACCTAAGTAAGTTACTTAAATCATTCTAGGCATTGAAATAAATGTCCTAAGGACGTTCACAGCTCTAAAACTATAAAATTCTGTTTATTTTTCTATGTATAAGCATAACTCAGAGATAGTATGGGTTCAGTTCCAGACCACCACAATAAAGCAAGTATCTCTATAAAGCGAGTTACATGAATTCTTCGGTTTCCCAGTGCATATTAACGTTATGTTTACACTATACTATAGTCTATCAGGTGTGCAATAGCATCATGTCTAAAAACCAGTGTACATGCCTTTATTTAAAAAATACTTTGTTGCTTAAAAATGCTAACCATCATCTGAGCCTTCAGCAAGTCATAATGGTTTTGCTGGTGGAAGATTTTGCCTCAATGTTGATGGTGCTGATTAATTACGGTGGTAGTTGCTGAAGGTTGGGATGGCTGTGGCAATTTCTTAGAAAAATCAGACAATGAAGTTTGCCACATCAATTGCCTTTCATGAAAGGTTTCTCTGTAGCCCGTGATGCTGTTTGATACCATTTTCCCTGTAGTAGAACTTCTTTCAAAATTTGAATGAGTCCTCTCAAACATTGCCACTGCTTAGTCAACTAAGTTTTTGTAATGTTCTAAATCCTTTGTTGTCACTTGAACAGTGTTCACAGCATTTTGAGTGGAACCACAGTAGATTCCCTCTCCAGAAACCACTTTCTTTGCTTATAAAAAGCAACTCCTCATCCAGTCAAATTTTGTCATGAGAAGGCAGTAATTCAGTCCTATCTTCAGGCTCTACTTCTAACTCTAGTTTTCTCACCGTTTTTAGCACCTCTATACTTAGTTCCTCCAGTGAAGTTTTGAGCCTCTCAAAGTTATCCAGGAGGGGTTGGAATCAACTTCTTTCAAACTCCTGTTATTGTTGATAGATATTTTGACTTCTCATGAATCATGAATGTTCTTAATGATATCTAGAATAGTGAATTCTTTCCAGAAGGTTTTCAATTTACTGTGCCCAGATCCATCAGAAGAATTACTGTGTGTGGCCTCTATAGCCTTATAAAATACATTTCTTTAAGTAATAAAACTTGAAAGTCAAAATTACTCCTTGATCTATGGGCTGCAAAATGGATGTTGTGTTAGCAGGCACGAAAACAACATTAATATCCTTGCACAGCTCCATCAGAGCTCCCAGGTGACAGGTACATTGTCAGTGAGCAGTAATATTTGGAAAGGAATCTTTTATTATGACCAGTAGGTCTCAACAGTGAGCTTAAAATATTCAGTAAACCATGCTGTAAACAGATGTGTTGTCATTCAGGCTTTGTCACTGCATTTATAGAGCACAGGCAAAGTAGATTTCACATAGTTTTTAATTTTTTAATTTTTTTTACTTTTATTGTTCTAATTTTCAATTTTTGAGTATATAGTAGATGCATATATTTAGATTTAGGCTAATTCCTAACAGCCCTAGGATGTATGGAATCGTCAATGAGCATTGACTTCAATTTAAAGTCACCAGTTGCATTAGCCCCTAACCAGAGAGTTATTAACCTATCCTTTGAAGCTTTGAAGCCAGGCATTGACTTCTCCTCTCTAGCTGTGAAAGTCCTGGATAGCATCTTCTTCCAACAGAATAGAATGATTTTAGCTAGATCTTCTGGATAACTTGCTGCAGCTTCTCTATCAATAGTTGCTTCTTCATCTTGCACTTTTATGTTATAGAGACAGCTTCTTTTCCTTAAATCTCATGAACCAACCTCTGTTTGCCTTAAACTTTTTTGTTTGTTTGTTTTTTAAGAAGTGCCCCTTGAGTCGTATCACTTCAAACTTTTTTTCTGTAGCTTATTCTCCTCTCTCAGATTTCATAGAATTGGAGAGAACTAGGGTTTTTCTTTGGATTAGACTTTGGCTTAAGGGAATGTTGTGACTAGTTTCATCTTTTATCCAGACCACTAAAACTTTATGTCAGCAATAAGACTGTTTCTCTTTCTTATATATGATGTATTCATTGGAGTAACACTTTTAATTTCCTCCAAGAACTTTTTCTTTGCATTTATACTTGGCTGTTTGGTGCGAGACACCTAGCTTTTGGCTTGTCTAGGTTTTTGACATGCCTCCTTTAGTAAGCTTAGTCGTTTCTAGCTTTTGATTTAAAGAGAGAGATGTGTGATTCCTCCTTTCATATGAATACTTAGAGGCCACTGTAAGGTTATTAATTGGCCTAATTTCAATATTGTTATGTCTTTGGGAATATGAAGTCCCAGGGAGAGGGAGAGGGACGGAACGGCTGGTCAGTGGACTGGTCAGAACACACAAGACATTTATCGATTAGGATCACTGTCTTATATGGGCACAGTTTGTGGAGCCCCAAAGCAATTACAACAGTAATATCAAAGATCACTGATCACATATCACTGTAACAGATATAGTAATAATGAAAAAGTTTGAAATATTTTGAGAATTACCAACATGTGACACAGAGACATGAAGTGAGCATATGTTGTTGGAAAATTGGTATTGATAGATTTACTCCACGCATAGTGGCCACAAACCTTCTATTTCTAAAAAAAAAAAAACAAAACTCAGACAAAAAAAAAAACAGCATCTGTGAAGCACAAATCAAGCGAAGTGCAGTAAAATGAGTTATGGCTGTATTTTAATAACTAAATATGTAGAACATTGATGAAGATAAAGCATTATCTGCTTCACTGTGAACTGACAAATGTAAAATTATGTATTTGTAGGAGCTGCTTTCTATTTATGACTGTAGAGAGATGGAGACCAATGGCCCAGGTCACCAGTTGTGGAGGAGATTTCCTGAGCATGTTCGGGAAATACTAGAACCTCATCTAAATACCAGGTATGCAGCCTTATTTAATGTATTTTCATAAAATTGTTTTATATAAAATTAATGTATGATTTTTTGGCCAGGCGCAGTGGCTCACGCCTGTAATCCCAGCACTTTGGGAGGCAGAGGAGGGCAGATCACAAGGTCAGGAGTTCAAGATCAGCCTGACCAACATGGTGAAACCTCATCTCTACCAAAAATACAAAAATTAGCCGGGTGTAGTAGCGCACACCTGTAATCCCAGCTACTTGGGAGGCTGGGGCAGGAGACTCGCTTGAACCCAGGAGGCAGAGGTTGCAGTGAGCCGAGATCGTGCCATTGCATTCCAGCCTGGGCGACAGAGTGAGACTTTGTCTCGGAAAAAAAAAAAAAAAAATTCGATTTTGATATAGTTTTTTAACATTAAAAGTGTTTTAATATCTCCTTATATGTATTTTCACTATGATTTATGCTTATAATTTGTCTAGATGAGAAGTGCAGTCTGCTCATTGGGTTAAATTCTACAACTTTAAATATTCAGATAAATTTATTAAAGTTAAAAGGATTGATTTTTAAAAATTCAACGGTCTGGTAGTAAATTGAAAGAATGTACTTTAACTGAATGTGAGTTGAATTCCTTTGATAGGTATAATTAATACAGAAATTAAAGTTTAAAGCTAAGCAGAAAGCCTTAATAAGCCCAATATAAAGATTTTCATTACTCCCAGTTTCTCCTCATGAATATATTTTCACCCTCTACTTTTAAAAAAGTGTATTTAATCTCTTAAAAAATTTAAATGACTTTGTTAGGACTGATGAAATATGCAAGATGACATGCAAACTCATGAAGCATTTTATATTTTTAAAAAATCCATACAAGTATAAATTATTTCTATTTAGAAACTATACTTTTTGGTACCCTAGGTACCCATGCACATTAGATACTTGACTTTGGACAAATAACTTCTTTGAACCTTAGACAGTGCCTAGACTTATCCTAAAATTCTTTATAAAAGCCCCGAGGTATGCATATTTATTTCCTAGATAATTTTTTATACTTAGAAATCTTTTAAACATCATTTTATGTTGTATGACTAGCATTATTAAAGAAGTGACTATTTAGCATTATTATTATTAGCCTTATTAAAGAAGAATTATTACTGTTATTATTTTTGAGACATAGTCTCACTCTGTTGCCCAGGCTGGAGTGCAGTGATGCAGTATCAGCTCACTGCAGCCTCTGCCTCCTGGGTTCAAGCAATTCTCCTGCCTCAGCCTCCCAAGTAGCTGGGATTACAGGCATGCGCCACCATGCCTGGCTACTTTTTGTATTTTTAGTAGAGATGGAGTTTCATCATGTTGGCCAGGCTGGTCTCTTGGCCTCAAGTGATCTGCCTACCTGGGCTTCCCAAAGTGCTGGGATTACAGGCATGAGCCACTGCACCTGGCCACTATTAGCATTATTTAAAAAGTAAAGTAAAAGACTAAAGTTAAAATTTGGATTTTTGTTTTTGAGGACTCCATACTTCCCCCATTTTCTTAGTCTGTATTTTGTATAGCACCTGTAGAGGTCAAAACATTTCTGTAATCTACTGGAAGGTTTATGGCCTTTAGAGTCATAAGTTACAAGCTTAGGTTTGAATAAGTTACAGGCTTAGGTTTGAATGTTGGCTTTGCATTTGCTAGCTCTGAAGTCTTGGGCAAGTTATTTAACATTTCCAGGTTTTAATTTTTTAATTTTGAAAACATGGATAATTTTACCCACTTTGATGGTTATTGTTAGGAATAAAGGAGATAATATTAAAAGTACTTAGCAAGTTTTGGGGCAGAATTTGTGAGGTTGGCTATCATCTACTTCATAAGAAGTAGAAGCCAACGTTTCTGCCTACTTGTTTTCTTTTTTTCATAGCAAGCAACTTTTAAGTGGTCGCTTAAAAGTGTGATCTTAACAAAGCAATGAAAATTCTTTTGGTCTTTAGCTTTTATACCTGAGCAGTTAGAATAACCTCTTGAATGGTTCCTCAATGATGGAAGTTAGGAGATTCACCTAGTTGGGATCTGCTTGTTGAAACTGGAGCCACATAAAATTAAGAGGTTGATAGAGCGCATTTTCAATAGCGTTGATTCCCTTTTGTATGAAACACTAAAATACTAGGTTAGCCTGTAGCTCAATTTTATAGCTTGCACTGCTTGATATTTACTCCAGAGGACCTAGGGAAATACAGAATTTCTTAAAAGCATATTCATATTTTTGCTACCTTTATACTCCATACTTTAAGTATATGTTTTTTTTTTTTTCCTTTAATTCAGGCTCTTTATATGTAATCACTAAATCTGGATTAAAGGATGACTGTATTTGGGAGATTGAAATTTAGAACCAGACAGAACAACTGCAGTTCAAAATTGCCATAGAAATAACTTTAGGAGAAAACATCAGGATGTGACTAGGCAGAGCCTGGCTTGTATCCCAGTATCAGTAGTTTTCTAGCTAAGTTTACTATAATTTTGATAAAAATCATCTAGAGAACTATACTCGTGATAATTCAAAATAGGGATTTGAATTTTTTTTTCCTGGTTTAGTGTGATGGTTAACTGAGAGATTATTGGATTTTTCAACTGTTAGAAACTTGGAATACAGTGAAATTTTATATACATATAAAATTTGGGTATAAAACTTTGGGTATAGGCATTTATTTGTTATTTCCGAAGCTTTTATTGGTGAGTTGAGAGAAACCCATGCCACTCAAAAAATCCTACACATGGGTAGCTGTAAGATGAGAGCTCTGTGAACGTGTTTAAATGTTAATGCTGAGGAGCAAATAGAAAGGGCCATGTTGAAGTAATGTGAGAGAGAAGTGATAGTTGGTATAGTAAGGACCCCAAGGAGCATCTAGAATGGGAGAGCCATGGCCCTTACAGGGAATTAGAAGGAATAAGATCTCTCTCTTTTTTTTTTTTTTGCAATAGGGAAAGATAAAATAATGGATGGAACACAGCTAAGTTTACAGATTTCATTGCGGGAAGCAATGATTTTGTTTTTACTCTGAAGTAGGAGGTATAGGAGATGACCTCATTGGCTGAAAGTGGCAATGGATTTGGTGTAGGTAACTTTAGGAGGGTGGTGATGGTTTGAAATAATCACTGGAAAACAGAAGAGAGCCATAATGAAAACTTAGAAGGAATTCTGTAACTTTAGCGGCCCACTGACATTGAAGACTAAGAATACATAGTAGTACTAATCTTATAAGTGGGTTAGTGATTTTCCTGTATCGGTGCAGTGGCCTGAGTATCATTTCAGTAAAGGCAAATATTTAGACTGATTCAAGGTTGAGAGGTTAGCAAATGAATACTG
Organism: Rhinopithecus bieti; assembly: GCF_001698545.2. Lineage (NCBI taxonomy): Eukaryota > Metazoa > Chordata > Mammalia > Primates > Cercopithecidae > Rhinopithecus > Rhinopithecus bieti. The sequence continues at coordinate 266,519 of NW_016807465.1, read as the reverse complement.
CTGGAAAAGACAGTGTGGTGATGGAGTGGGTAGATGATATTGATATTACCAAGAGAATGCTAGAAGTGAAGGACCATACAGACTAAGATGGTTGTGGAAAGAGGCAAAGAGATGGGGGTGTCATAGATCAGGAGAGCTTAGCAGGGTCACGGAACAGAAGATCTCAACAAGAGAGAATGGATGTGCTGGAATAACTGGGTGAAAAAACTGGAAATTTAGGAAACTATGACCATACAATGAGGTGTCTAAATAATTGATTTTGAAGTGAAGAAATTCTTTGAATTAGCATGGGAGCCCTGATAATTCCTGAGCCTGATGAGTAGAGGAGAAAGTCATTGGAAAGTTCTGAGCTTAATTAAGTGTTCCAGCTAGACACTGAAGTCACCCAGGATGATAATAACACTGGGGAAGAAAGAAAACCCTGAGCAATGTTCTAAAGTTATCAGTGAGTTTGGTAATCAGTGACTTGAGTAGTTGCCCATAATGAGGATTAGAAAATAGTAGTATACCTGGGTGGCTTGAACTTCAAAGGAACAGGTTTTTCTTATATAAGAATAAAGTTGGAAGGATCTGAGGAAGACGAGGGGGCAAACTCGAATCCTTAAAAGTACTTTAGATGTGCAAGAATGATCTACCTCACCCTTAAGAAGGATGCTGGAAAAAGGTAAGCAGATTGTGGTAAAGGCAAGGCAGTACTACAGTAGTCACTGAAGAAGTTGCTGTAATTTACTAAAATTCTAAACAAGTGGATTTATCTTTTTAATAAGCAAATTTTCAAAATTACAGATACAAGAGTTCTCAGAAGTCAACTGATTGGTCTGGAGTAAAGAAGCCAATTTACTTAAGTAAATTGGGTAGTAACTTTGCAGAATGGTCAGCATCTTGGGCAGGTTATCTTATAACAAAGGTAAGAAACCCTGTTCAGTTTGTTCACTGAACAGAAATTTTAAAGGAAACCAGAACATCTATCTGAATGCATAGTACACACGCAATAGTCATTGAAGTATTTGTGCTGATAATCATAGAAATTTTTGAAGAAAATGTTTACTGATAGAGAATAATAGTTTCTGAGTGAAAAGTAATTGTTTCACCAAGAAAATTACTATAGTCTTAATGTGTGTGCAAAATTGCATTATGTTTGTTCCTTTTATATTGTAAAATAATACTGTGTAAAAGGACGTAAATGCTATGTCAGAGTTTTTTACAAAATAAAAAGACATTCAATAAAGAGATATATTATACTCTAATGGCATTTCTAAAAGAAGTTATATTATCTGAACTTCCTCTAAAATAAACATAAAGATTTTTAAAATGAATTTTTATGGAAAAACAGGTATATTTCTATTACCTTAATGAGAAATTTTACATGCTGGATAGACAAAAGGTACTCTGTGTTCCGAGAAAATGTTTACAGTATATTTAAAATTTATAATTTTTGTTTTTAATTCACATTTCTTTTTTTTTGAGACTTAGTTTTGCTCTTGCCCCCAGACTGGAGTGCAGTGGTACGATCTCGGCTCACTGCAGTCTCGGTCTCCCGGGTTCAAATGATTCTCCCGCCTCAGCCTCCTGAGCAGCTGGAATTACAGGCATGAGCCGCCACGCCCCGCTAATCTTTGTGTTTTTTGTTGTTGTTGTTGAGAGGGAGTCTCACTCTGTCGCCTAGGCTGGAGTGCAGTGGAGTGATCTCCGCACACTGCAAGCTCCGCCTCCCGAGTTCATGCCATTCTCCTGCCTCAGCCTCCCAAGTGGCTGGAATTACAGGCGCCCGCCACCACGCCTGGCTGATTTTTTGTATTTTTTTTAGTAGAGACGGGGTTTCACCGTGTTAGCCAGGATGGTCTCGATATTCTAATATCAGGTGATCTGCCCGCCTCTGCTTCACAAAGTACTGGGATTACAGGCGTAAGCCACCGTGCCCCGCCTTTAACATTTCTGTTAGTGTTTTAAAATATCATTATACTAATTTGTAGTTGGTAACTTCAAGACATTTTCTTTTTTTTTTTTGGTGGGCGGGGGACGGAATTTTGCTGTGTCACCAGACTCGAGTGCAGTGGCGCTATCTCAGCTCACTGCAACCTCTGCCTCCCTGGTTTAAGTGATTATCCTGCCTCAGCCTCCCGAGGAGCTGGAACTACAGGCAACCGCCACCACACCAGCTAATTTTTTTGTTTTTGTGTTTTGTATTTTTACTAGAGACGGGGTTTCACCATGTTGGCCAGGATGGTCTGGATTTCTCGACCTCGTGGTCCACCCGCCTTGGCCTCCCAAATTGCTGGGATTACAGACATGAGCCACCGTGCCCGGCTGACATTTCTTTTTTTTAATGAATATACTGAAAATATAATGTGTGAAATGTGGAATACTGTTAACTATTTTCAGCTGTGGAATATTGTGAGGTTTTTTTTGTTTTTTGGCTTTGTATTTGAAGAAAAAATCTCTTTAAAATTTTATGAGTTCCACAGTGTTAGCAAATCAAAAGTTAAGTCATAACAAAATATGACTTCAACCCCAAATAATTTAATTAAAAAATTAATTAAGTTTTTTTAAAATTTGGAAATGAATACTTGCCCTTGATAAATTATCTTGCATGCTAGTTTTTGACATTTAATCAATAGATTAAAGTGTGTTACTGTCTCTACACATTTTGAGTTTACAGGTTCGGCATGATCTTGCCAGTAAAATTTTCACCTGCTGTAGCATTATGATGAAGCATGATTTCAAAGTGACCATCTATCTTCTTCCACATATTCTGGTGTATGTCTTACTGGGTTGTAATCAAGAAGATCAGCAGGAGGTAAGATAAATCATCTTACTTGGTTTTTGAACATGTGAAACTTATTTTCTCCAATGTAACTCATATTAGAAAGACTACCTATTAGTAGGAAATGTAGATCTATGTATGGCTATGTATGTTCATTTACATATCTTTGCCTATTTGATGTGTGTATCCTTTTAATTGATAGACGTTCTATGTATATTCTAGCTACCAATTTGTTGCCAGTTGTGTTTTCAAAAATTATTCCAACTTAGTCATTTTCTTTTTAACCTTTTCACCTTTTGCCATGCAGAAATTTTAAATGTAAATGCAAAATTTATACATCTTTTATAGATTATTAATTTTAAGCCTTTTATGTGATGCCTTTTCTTATGTCATGAACTTATTTGCCATATTTTCTTTTAATTCTTCTGTTTTTATATTGTCTTCAATTACTCTGAAATTAATTTTGCATATAGTGTGAGATATTACTGAAAGATTTTTTACTATTAACAAAGTTTCATTATCATTTATTGAATAATCTAGAATATTTTCAATTTTTAAAAATTTTCTTTAGTCTTTTGCATATTTTCTTTTTAGACTAATATTTGGATTGATTTAATTATAGATAAGAACAATAATGTATTATTGATCAATTGTGCTTTCTTTTTCTTTTTTTGAGACAGTCTCCCTGTATTGCCCAAGTTGGGGTGCAGTGGTGCTCTCAGCTCTCTGCAACCTCCACCTTCCAGGTTCAAGTGATTCTCCTGCCTCAGACTTCTGAGTAGCTGTGATTACACACATGTGCCACCATGCCTGGCTAATTTTTTTGTATTTTTAGTATAGACAGGGTTTCACCATGTTGACCAGGCTGGTCTTGACCTCAGGCGATTGGTCTGTCTCAGCCTCCCAAAGTGCTGGGATTACAGGTGTGAGCCAACATGCCTGGCCGATTGTGTTTTTTCTTTTGAAAATTTTTGCCTTAGAATGGTTAGCTTTATATGTCATATAATCATTAAATGGTATTATATAGATATTATTATTAACTATAAAATGGTTCTCATAGGTTTATGCAGAAATTATGGCAGTTCTAAAGCATGACGATCAGCATACCATAAATACCCAAGACATTGCATCTGATCTGTGTCAACTCAGTACACAGACTGTGTTCTCCATGCTTGACCATCTCACCCAGTGGGCAAGGCACAAATTTCAGGCACTGAAGGCTGAGAAATGTCCACACAGTAAATCAAACAGAAATAAGGTAGACTCATTGGGTGAGTTATCACTTCTGTTTATTTTCTTTTTTTTTTTTTAAACTATTCACCAATTAGCTCTTCCCTTTATCCGTTCTATAATTTAAGCGCTAGCTTAAAATATACCTTGTTTTGTCTTTGTTGTTGTTGTTATTGTTGTTGTTGTTTTGGAGACGGAGTTTCCCTCTTGTTGCCCAGGCTGGAGTGCAGTGGTGTATGACCTCGGCTCACTGCAATCTCTGCCTCCTGGGTTCGAGCAATTCTGCTGCCTCAGCCTCCCAAGTAGCTGGGATTACAGGCGCCCACCACCATGCCCAGCTAATTTTTTTGTGTATTTTTAGTAGAGACAGGGTTTCGCCATATTGGCCAGACTGGTCTCGAACTCCTGACCTCAGGTGATCCATCTGCCTTGGCCTCCCAAAGTGCTGGGATTATACAGGCGTGAGCCACCGCACCCAGCCGTTTTGTGTATTTTTAAAATGGGTAATAGTGTGGCCTTTTCACTGAGAAGAAACAGTGAATTTATAGTCATAAGACCTTTCTCTCTTCTTACTCTCAGTTGGACAAGACACATATTTATTTTTTCTTTGTATAAAATGGGGTTAATATTTTTATTTTTATTTATTAATTTTTTTTGAGATGCAGCCTTGCTCTGTTGCCCAGGCAGGAGTGCAGTGGCAGAATCTTGGCTCACTGCAACCTCCACCTCCTGGGTTCAAGCAATTCTCCTGTCTCAGCTTTGCGAGTAGCTGGGATTACAGGTATGTGCCACCATGCCCGGCTAATTTTTGTATTTTTAGTAGAGACAGTGTTTCACCATATTGGCCAGGCTGGTCTCCAACTCCTGGCCTCAAGTGATCCACCCACCTCAGCCTCCCAAAGTGCTGAGATTACAGGCGTGAACCACCACACCTGGCCAAAATGGGGTTAATATTATCTCCCTTAGGAGATTGTTTTGAGGAATAAATGAGATGATGAAATTATAAAGTGTGAAATAAATGAGATGATAATATTGTTATTAACCTAATCCTCCATGTTAACATATTACATGCTCCCTCAGTTTGTGTGTGTATGTGTGTGTTTGTGTGTGTGTGCGTGTGTTTGTGTGTGTGTGTGTACTCTGGTCTTTGTCATTCTTCACTTGGAAAATATCCTTTGTAATCTTTTTCACATTTAAGTTTTACATTTCAAGGGAGATTTTAATTTTATGTATTTCCTGGCCTAAAGAGAAGCTATTTTTCACATTTAAGTTTTACATTTCAAGGGAGATTTTAATTTTATTTATTTCCTGGCCTAAAGAGAAGCTATTTCTCTTTATTTATTTTTCTTGTCTGTAGTAGTGTTTGGTATCCAGCCAGCTGTCCAGATATGCTTATATGCATTACTACACTACACCCTGCTATATCTTACCTTGCACTACTTTTTTTTCCTGTGATATTACAACTTTCACTAAGAAGAATCTTGATTTAAAAATGACACCTGCTAATTTGTTGCTATGGTATGAGCATTGATGAGAATTATATTCATCATACACTAATAGATATTCTTACTTTCTCTGAACCTTTTTTTTTTCATTCTTGCAATAAGTGGATGGTTATAATCTGGCTTTATACCTCAGCTGTTCTCATGGACATCAGGTGTTTTTCCTGCAGGCTTTCAGGCTAATTGAAAAACTAACTATCTAACAATCCTTAAAGAGGCCTTCCCCTTCCGTAATTCTCAATTTGTGAGCATCTCCCTCTTGTTGTTCTGTTGAAGCAGATACATTCCTGTTGTTAAGCAAAATAGTTTATCATTTTTCGAAAATTTTCTGGACTTGCCAGTAATTACCTGCTTTGGGGAATGTTTTTGTCTGGAATTTGGCTATTAATATATTTTTATATTTAACAATTAAATGTTTATTTTTAATGGTTTTTTTTTGAGACCAAGCCTCTCTCTGTTGCCCACACTGGAGTGCAGTGGCGTGATCTTGGCTCACTGCAGCTTCCACCTTCTGGATTCAAGTGATTCTTATGCCTTATGCCCAGCTAATTTTTTGTACTTTTAGTAGAGACAGGGTTTCACCATGTTGGCCAGGCTGGTCTCTAACTCCTGGGCTCAAGCAGTCCATCTGCCTCGATCTCCCAAAGTGTTGGAATTACAGGCGTGAGCCAGCACAACCGGCCTGTTTGGTTTTATTTCTGCATGTCAAAATGGTACTGTAAAACCAAACACTCTGTTATCACCATTTTCAGTGACAGTAGCTTTTTTTTTTTTTTTTTTTTTTTGTGAGACAGAGTCTTACTCTGTAGCCCAAGCTAGATGGAGTGCAGAGGTACGATCTTGGCTCACTGCAACCTCCATGTCCCAGTCTCAAGCGATTCTTGTGCCTCAGCCTCCCAAGTAGCTGGGACTACAGGCGCACGCCATCATACCTGACTAATTTTTTGTATTTTAGTGGAGACAGGGTTTCACCACATTGCCCAGAGTGGTCTCAAACTCCTGAGCTCAGGCAATGCTTCGGCCTCCCGAAGTGCTGGGATTACAGGCGTGAGCCACTGCGCCTGGCCAAAATTCTAGCTTTTAAGAATAACATTTGTAATGGTTCAAAAGTACAATACCTTTAACATTTCTTTAACATTTTGTAGAGACCCCATCTCTACAAAAAATACAAAATTAGTGGGTGTGGTTGGTATGTGCCTGTAGTCCCAGGTTACTTGCAAGGCTGAAGTATGGGGATCGCTTGAGCCTGTGAGGTTGAGGCTACAGTGAGACAAGATCACACCACTGCACTCCAGCCTGGGCAGCAGAGCAAGACCCTGTCTCCAGAAAAAAAAAAAAAATCATAATTTGAAATCATCTGCAAATTTTGATGGAAATAAGGTTTAAAATAAGATTATTTTAAATATAATCTGTTTAGAATATACTACCTTAGGCCAGGCACGGTAGCTCACATCTGTAATCCTAGCACTTTGGGAGGCCGAGGCGGGAGGATCACTTGAGCTCAGGAGTTCAGGATCAACCTGTGCAACATAATGAGACCTCATCTTTGCAAAAAATACAAAACTTAGCCAGGCGTGGTGGCACATGCCTGTGGTCCCAGGTACTCTGGAGGCTGAGGCAGGATCACTTAAGCCCAGGAGGTGAAGGCGGCAGTAAACTATGATCGTGCCACTGCACTGCAGCCTACGTGACAGAGTGAGATCAAAATAAATTTTTTAAAGTAAATAAATAAAAAATAAAATATACTACCTTAATTATTTAAATTTTGAAGAAATTTGTTTCCTGTTTTCTACATGCTGTTATGAATCATTAAAATTTAGAAGTTTTAAATAACAATTTATAAACTAGACTGTCCTCATTTAGAAGTTTTAATTTTGTCTTTTGTACACTCTTGAAAATTATCCTAAAGTACTTGTGGTTTTACTTTGAAGGCACTTTTACTTTCAATTTCTATTTTAATTGGTGATACTGTACATTTGGCAACCAAGAAAAAATAGGTGAAAAAAAAAGAATTCTAAACTTTAAAAAAGGTTATTTCCATAGTTCTGTACTTTCCCTACAAAATAGCTACATTTAATCATTTTTTATAGTCATCAAAAAATAGCTAATCTTGTATCTTTTGTATCATTTTATCTTTTCAAAATATAATAATAGATTGATATTTAATCCTCACCAACAACATTGTAAGGAAGGCAAGACAGATACTAACGTTTTCCTTTTATAGGTAAAGAAATAGAGGCTCAATAAATTAAATGATTATCCAAAGAAAGGTAAGTTACAATGGCAGAGTTGGAGCAAGACTCTCTGAATAATTGTTCTGTTGTTAGTTACATTCTAAATATATCCTAATACATTCAGATTAATTTGTTTAATGAAATAAATTGAACTTACTTAAACTGACACTTTTAAAGTTTTATCTTAAAAGTCTTTAATTACTCAACTTCTTTTTTTATGATCTAGTATCTACTGTGGATTATGAAGACTATCAGAGTGTAACCCGTTTTCTGGACCTCATACCCCAGGATACTCTGGCAGTAGCTTCCTTTCGCTCCAAAGCATACACACGAGCTGTAATGCACTTTGAATCATTTATTACAGAAAAGAAGCAAAATATTCAGGAACATCTTGGATTTTTACAGGTCTGAAGTTAATGTAGTGAATTTAATAATGAAAATTAATGTAGCCAGTCTTTTATGTTTGTGTTGTTCATTTTATTGAATGTTTTAGATGCTATGCTTCGAAGCTTATAGATTAATGGGGAGAGATGAACATCAATTTGGTATGATATTTTAAGTATAGTAACACACATGTACCCTGAGGAAGAACACATAACTCATCCATGTGGAATAGGGTGGGAGATGGAAGCGGATGAGCCAAGAGGTCAGGAATGGCTTCTTGGAGATGGTGTCTTAAAAAATGAGCAGTATAGGGAGGTAAGACATTATAAGCAGAGGCATCTCTGTGGAGTGTTTGAAAAGAGCATGGTATATGCCAAAGAGTAAAGTGTCAGTTTGGAATGGCAGAGGAAAGATCACAAATAATAGAGGACTTTTTAAGTTGCACAGACTTCTTGGAGGGTGTGAACTAGGGAAGTGTTATGGTCACAATGGGATTTTAGCTAAATGCCTGTGGCAGTTATGGAGGAGGAGTTTGGAAGGGCCACGATTCAAGGAATTACTCTTCTCTTTGTGAGAAGTTGTGGTCCTGAATTTGGGAGTGAGTGATGGGGGGAAGTGTTGGTTATGTCAGGTATCAGGCATGAAAATGCTGGTGAAATAATGATTTAGGCAATGTTATGATTGTGTAGGGAAGAAAAGAAAGTAAGAGCAAGCAGGTGAGGCGAATACAGTGGAATTAAATAAGAGCTTAAGATTGGTGGGCTTTTCAAATCAAAAAGCAAAGTGTGATAAAAGAACTAGAAAATTAGTAACTTGCAGTCTTAAGATGAATATTAGCCCCGTCCTGTCTTTGTGTTCCTCCTTGTCCAGCTTTAAGTCTATGGTTCATGGTTAAAATCGTTCCCTTAGAGTGATGCTCAACTTCTTGTCTTTTTCCCACTGCATTGTACTCCCTTTGTAAAACTCCAACCATGTAAGCAGCTGGAGAAAAATTACACAGTGGGTGTTATAACTGGTTTCAGTTTAAGTTCATGATCTCAAACATCTTTAAAACTGAAGTACTCTAACATTACCTTCCGGCCTGCTGTGTTTCTCTAGTAAGGCTACTTTCCCACTTGTCGAGATGACTATCTCTTACCTTCACTTTGTTTCCCTGCTTCCAGCTGACGATCTTGCTTCATCATTCATTCAGAAAAATCTGCAAATGCACAGCATCTGCACCATATTCTTTTTCTTCCCTTCTGTTATTTTGTTTATTTGTTTATTTTGAGATGGCATCTTGCTCTGTCACCGAGGCTGGAGTACAGTGGCATGATCTCGGCTCACTGCAACCTCCACCTCCCAAGCTCAAAGGATCCTCCCACCTCAGCCTCCCGAGCAGCTGGGACCACAGGCCTGCCACCACACCTGGCTAATTTTTTGTATTTTTAGTAGAGGTGGGTTTTTCCATGTTGCCTGGGCTGACCTCCTGACCTCAAATGATCTGCCTGCCTTGGCGTCTCAAAGTGCTGGGATTACAGGCTTGAGCCACTGTGCCTGGCTTCTTCTGTTATTTTTAAGGAAGGATTTCTTCCTCTCAAAATTTAATCTTTCTACTTGTGTTCTCAATTTCAAGATATAACTTCTTCATATATTCCTTCTTCCTCTAGTGTAATTAATTTCTCTTTGGGAACCAGAGTATATAGAGCATATAGACATGTTCTGGTAAAGCCGTAACTTTTTATAATTCCCTTGATCTTACCTTCTCCTTTAGATACATCCCATCTCTCTGTTTCCAGAACTTCATAACCAGTTTTTGAAAGAATTGTCTAGTTTCCTTATACTGCAATCACTTCTTTGTTTCTTATTCACTCTTCCCATTTCGACAAGACTTCTCTTTTTCTTTTCTCTTGACACTATTATTGCTAAGAAAATTGGTGCCCACATGTTACTAAATCCAGTAAATTTTTCCCAACCCTCATTTTCTTAACCTCAGTATCATTGACCATGCCGTTCTCATTAAGACATTTGCTTTTCTCCCATGGCTTCTGGGATATTTTATTCTCCAGTTTTCTTCCAAGTTTTCTTGCTTCTCCTGTTTCATTTGCCAGCTCTTCCTTGTTGATAAATGTAGAAACTCTAGTCTCTATCCTCAGCCTTCTTTTCTTCTTTATCCATTTCCTAGATCATCCCATTCTTTCTCATGTTGCGAGAGAATGTCTTTGTGCTAATTGATTCCTAAATTTTTATCTTTAGCTTGAATATCTCCTTTGAGCCCAGATTGCTGTCTTGGTTTTCTTAAAGGCATCTCAATAACAATATATTAAAAAGGTTATTTAAATTTTAAAATTTAAAATTCAATAAAACTCTTATAAACTGTACTCAATAGAATATGTTATCATTTGGATCTAGACAGTTTTAGGATCCTGAGGTTCTTTATAACCCTTATGATCAATAACAGCTATTGATAGATTTGTATTTAAGAGGAATAAGAATGTTGAGGGAATAGAATGTCTGGAAATAAGTTTATAATTTTACTGTGACTCTGCCATGAAACAAGTGCTTACTATTACTTTGAGGAAAAATTTCTCAAAAAATTGCTCCTTCAATATAAACAGGTGGTTTTATAGTTTTATTTCCAGTTGTATTTTTTTCTTGTTTTTGATTGTTTTTTAATCATTGAACAAAGAAATTGTATGCTGCTATGCATGAACCTGATGGAGTGGCCGGAGTCAGCGCAATTAGAAAGGCAGAACCATCTCTAAAAGAACAGATCCTTGAACATGAAAGCCTTGGTTTGCTGAGGGATGCCACTGCTTGTTATGATAGGGCTATTCAACTAGAACCAGACCAGGTAAGATAATAATTAAAAGGCAGCTGTAATGAAAATAGCCCTGAATAGGAACTCTGGAAACCTTAGTTTTGTTTTGTTTTGTTTTTTTTTTTTTTTTTGAGACAGAGTCTCACTTTGTCGGCCAGGCTGGAGTGCAGTGGCACGATCTTGGCTCACTGCAGCCTCTGTCTCCTGGGCTCAAGCAATTCTGTCTCAGCCTCCCGAGTAGCTGGAATTACAGGCGTGTGCCACCATACCACGTCCAGCCGAAACCTTAGTTTTAATACTGTTTCTATCAGTGTCACAGAGTGTCTGGAAAACTCTCTAAGCTTGAGTTTCCTAACAGATAAAATTAGAGACTTTACTAGATGATTTTAAAAATCACTTCCAGGCCGGGTGCGGTGGCTCACGCCTGTAATCCCAGCACTTTGGGAGACCAAGATGGGTGGATTGCCTGAGATCAGGAGTTCCAGACTAGCCTGGCCAACATAGTGAAACTCCATCTCTACTAAAAATACAAAAAATTACCTGGGCTTGGGGGCGGGCACCTGTAATCCCAGCCACTTGGGAGGCTGAGGCAGGAGAAATGCTTGACCCCAGGAGTTGGAGGTTGCAGTGAGCCGAGATCGTGCCATTGCACTCCAGCCTGGGCAACAAGAGTGAAACTCCATCTCAAAACAAAACAAAAAAAATCCCTTCTAATACTATATTTGTATGACTTTAGAAATTCCCTAAATGAATGAGATTTATTATGGAGTATATCTGTATTAAAATGTTCATTTAGTAAGATGGTATTTTATTTAAATAAAAGAAAATATAGTATATGAAAAAAAATGTTCGTTTAATAACTCTAAAATGTATATATTTTTAGTTTGCTATTAAAAGTGTAAGCCATGGATCAATTTGTAGAAGGAGGGATTCTCCATAGCCTGAGAAAGATTTTCATATTTTATACATCTACCCCCATCCTACTCACCCACCTGCACGTCTCTAAAATGTTCCTGTAGAATCACTGAGTTACAGTTAGTAATGGGAATAAGTTGTGTGTCTATTAGGATGGGAAAGGGGTTTAGAATCATTAATTTATAATCTTGCCTTAGATTATTCCTAATTTTGGGATGATGGCTTCTGTCATATTTGACATGTTTCTCAGAAGCACAATATATAAGTTCTTTATTTTTCACAATCTTATTTTCGTTTTAAAGGATAGTACCTAATCCTCTTTAACTTTTTAGTTGCTAAAACCTGAAATCCATATTGAAAACATCAGGACCTTTGAGCTTGAATGTTTATGTGAGAAATATGACAATCTCTAAACAGAATATCAAAGATATTAGATATTTTAATATTTGATTTGAACCAAAAAGTAGTCCAAATCTGGAAAAATATAATAACTTCAATCTGAGATTTTCTAGGTTGTCTACATTTATTTATGTTACTTTAAATGTATTAGGACTGTGATGGGGGTCCTGCATGTAAGTAAGAAAGTCAATTGTTAAATTAAGAAAGGTGTAGCTGGGCATGGTGGCTCATGCCTATAATCCTAGCACTTTGGGAGGCTGAGGCAGGAGGATCTCTTGAGCCCAGGAGTTTGAGACCAGCCTGGGCAACATGGCGAGACCCTGTCTCTACAAAAAATTTAAATAATAATAATAAAAAAAAAATAAGGGCAATAAAGTAAATAGTAATTTTTAAAGAATATCAGTTAAGCTGTTTTTGGTCCCCAAACTATTATTGAAGTGATAATTGCTATTTTAAATATTTTTAAATTTCTAGATCATTCATTATCATGGTGTAGTAAAGTCCATGTTAGGTCTTGGTCAGCTGTCTACTGTTATCACTCAGGTGAATGGAGTGCATGCTAACAGGTAATATTTTATAAAATAATGATTTTCTTTTGTTATTTTATCTGAATGGGAAATTTTTAATTAGTGAATTGTGTAACTTAATGTTTAGTAGAGTAATAAATGTTTTATGTGTTTTCATGGTATTGGAGATAAGCACCAAAATTTTTTTTTCCTCAAATTTTTCATAGTCAATCTACCACTTAACAGCTTCTATCTAAAGAGCCATCCTTGAATTAGATTTGCTTTAACACAAGGAACTTCTAGAACCCACCGGCTATTGGTGAGGCTCATATGGGACTTCCTGGGCCTCAAAGGGCATCTATGCTCTGCTTACAGTATCAGTACCAGTCGTTTTCCGTGCTAGAGGTGGGAGAGCGAACTTTGTGACTGATTGATGGAATACCACTGTAGACTGTGTGCACTGATTTTACCCTAAATGATTGATGAATGTGAAAGCAGCCTTCCTTTCCTAAAGATGGTGGGTTTATTATTGAAAATCAAATTATACAAAAAATAATACATATGTGTGGCAAAAAATTAAGGCTGAGTAGTTCTTCTAGTCTGGAGATTAAATGTGGAGATTAGCACACTGCTCTTGAAGCTGCTTTGCTGTGAGAGCTGAAAGCTGTATTCCTTGATTTATTCATCAGACTCTAAATAGCTATTCTGAGCCGTAAAATCTGGTCAAAAGGGAATGGGATCTCAGTTAGCCAAAGAATATACAGGCCACTGTTTTTGGACTACTCTGAAGCCACCTTTTTCTTTTTTTTCAACTTTTATTTTAGATTCTGGGGCTACATGTGCAAGTTAGTAACAAGGGCATATTACGTGATACTGAGGTTTAGGATACAATTGAACCCGTCACCCAGGTAGTGAGCATAGTACCCAAAAGATAGTTTTTCAACTCTTGCCTCCCTCCCTCCCCCATCCCTTGTAGTCCCCAGTGTCTGTTGTTGCCTTTTTTTTTTTTTTTTTTTGAGACAGAGTCTCGCTCTGTCGCCCAGGCTGGAGTGCAGTGGCCGCATCTCAGCTCACTGCAAGCTCCGCCTCCCGGGTTTACGCCATTCTCCCGCCTCAGCCTCCCGAGTAGCTGGGACTACAGGTGCCCGCCACCTCGCCCGGCTAGTTTTTTTTTTTTTTTTTTTTTTTTTTGTATTTTATTAGAGACGGGGTTTCACCGTGTTAGCCAGGATGGTCTCGATCTCCTGACCTCGTGATCCGCCTGTCTCGGCCTCCCAAAGTGCTGGGATTACAGGCTTGAGCCACCGCGCCCGGCCTGTTGTTCCCATTTTTGTGTCCATGTGTACCCAATGTTTAGCTCCCATTTCATTCTTTTTTATAGCTGCATAGTATTCCATTATGTATATGTGCCACATTTTCTTTATCTAATCCACCATTGATGGGCACTTAGGTTGATTTCATGTCGTTGCTATTGTGAATAGTGCTGCAATGAACATACGAGTATATGTATCTTTTTGGTAGAATGAACTATTTTCCTTTGGGAATATACCCAGTAATGGGATTGCTGTGTGTTCTATTTTCAGTTCTTTGGGAAATCTCTAAACTACTTTCCACAGTGGCTGAACTAATTTATATTCCCACCAACAGTGTGTAAGCATTCCCTTTTCTCTGCAACCCCTTCTACATCTGTTATTTTTTAACTTAATAGCCATTCTGGGCTGGGTGCGGTGGCTCATGCCTTTAATCCCAGCACTTTGGGAGGCCAAGGCGGATGTATCATTTGAGGCCAGTAGTTCGAGACCAGCCTGGCCAACATGGTGAAACCCCATCTCTACTAAAATAATACAAAAATTAGCTGGGCGTGATGGTGCACGTCTATAATCCCAGCTACTTGGGAGGCTGAGGCAGGAAAATTGCTTGAACCTGGGAGATGGAGGTTGCAGTGAGCCGAGATTGCACCACTGCACTCCAGCCTGGGCAACAGAGGGAGACTCTGTCTCAAAATAATAATAGTAGCCATTCTGATTAGTGTGAGATGGTATCTCATTGTGGCTTTGATTTGCATTTCTCAAATAATTGTGATGATGAGCATGTTTTCATATGCTTGTTGGCTGCTTGTATGTCTTCTTTTGAGAATTGTCTGCTCATGTCCTTTGCCTACTTTTTAATGGGGTTGTTTTTTTGCTTATTGATTTATTTAAGCTTCTTATAGATTCTGAAGCCAGCCTTTTCTAAGTACTGTTTGTATAGGTTCCAAAACTGTGATTCATAAAGACCATCATTCTACAATGTCTAAGGGCAGAGAAGTTCACTGTTGGTCAGATGGTATCACAGTAGTGGAATTTATGAAATCACAAGAGAAGTTTTGCAGAAGTAGAGAAGGAATGCTTATATGTTTAGATGTGTTTCTCCTGATTAGTTGAGAGACTTTATGAATAGATAGATTACAGAGATTTGGGAAAGAGTCATGGCTCAAATTGGGGTGTCAAATTTCTTTTTGATGTAGACTACACATTCAGACTCCTCTTTTCTTCTCTTTGGGTCTGGAATACATAGAGCCTCCTGATTTGGGTTGGGAAAGAGGCATGCGTCAATATTCAGTGAAGGGGTGCTGTGTCATGGTGAAGCAAATGATTATGGATGGGGCATGTTTTTCTTGGGGTAATTTCTATTTGCATTAAGCAAATACTTTTCCTAAAATATTGACTGTGCTTACCCTAGTTATCATTCTTTTTAATGTACCCATTTATGTGGATACATTGTCACAGCCTGATCCTGATTGCCATTGGTACTTTTTGCTATAAGGCTTCTTGTGACACATCCCCTCTGTTGTCTGTTATCCCATAGGTAATCTGTTATCCCACATTTGGATAACAAATACTGCCTAATTCTACTGAGATTTTTATCCTGAAATTTTTATATTTTGATGTCTGATGGTAAGCTTGTAGAGTCGTTCAAAATTGGACTTTTGAAAATTGCATTTCAGTTGTATTTCTTTAGCCTTATTCTAAACTGTTCTTGGTGGTGGTCATAAATTTAGAAATTGGAACATACTCTAGCTGCTATTTTAAAATTTTAAAATTGAAACTTGTTAGATCACTTGTTATCTTTTCTTTATGTGTTTTTACTGTAATAAAAAGAGCAAGGAAAACTTTCGAGGATATTGATTCCAGCCTCTCTGTTACTTTATTTATAATATGGATATATAGGTGCTGTATGCAGTGTTATTAGATTATTAAATGGAAAATTGTGCCTAGCCTAGGATCTAAACATATGGCAGAAATTCAGACAGTATGATTAATAAAAAAGAAACATGAGGAAAGCCTAGCTGTTTCTGTGTAGTCATGATCTCAAATATCACTGGTCATCCTAATGTCACCTAAGTAGAATGCTTAGAACAAAATAATTAGCCTATATCATACTGGTTTTGCAAACTCAAATTTTAAACTAACTGAAAGTAGTTTAAAAATAGGTATATATTTTAGGTAGCTAGTTTTATATACTTTGTTATGCCGTTGACAAATCATTGTAACTTTCTTTTGCTCTTGGTATTGTTCTAGATGCCTCCCAACTGTCCCTGAGTTATACCACTGGCCCCCCTGTATTTTTGTCTTAAATTTAATTTGGAATTCTAAGTTATTAGAACTGCTTATCTCTGAATTTATGTGTGTTCAGTTGGCTCTTTTTCTTCTTTGCTGTTTGTTCAAATTAAGCATGCAGCTATTTTTACAATGGGCTTAGTTATTATTCAGGAATTAACTCTGCTCTAATATATGGCACACTTTAATTTGTTGAAGAATGGTGTATCAGAAGTAATTAGTGAAAAAATATTTTTGAAGGATGGAAAGATTAAAATTTTCTGGGTAGTTGCTGGATAGAGATAATTATTTTGTATCTAAGAACAAAATATAATGCAAATTCAATAAATATAATAAATAGAGATGTAAACCAATGAAAAATCTCTGAATGTCACTTTAAATAAATTAAAGTTTAGTTGATACGGGTTTCTTTTAATAGGTCCGAGTGGACAGATGAATTAAACACGTACAGAGTGGAAGCAGCTTGGAAATTATCACAGTGGGATTTGGTGGAAAACTATTTGGCAGCAGGTAAAATTACTTCTTAAAATATAAGCAGTTTTAGGCTGGGTGCGGTGGCTCACACCTGTAATCCCAGCACTTTGGGCAGCTGAGGCGGGTGGATCACGAGGTCAGAAGATCAAGACCATCCTGGCTAACACGGTGAAACCCCATATCTACTAAAAATCCAAAAAATTAGGGGAACGTGTGGCACACGCCTGTAATCCCAGCAACTCGGGAGGCTGAGGTAGGAGAATCGCGTGAACCTGGGAGGTGGAGGTTGCAGTGAGCTGAGATCGCGCCACTGCACTCCAGCCTGGGTGACAGAGTGAGACTCTGTCTCAAAGGAAAAACAAAAAAGCCGTTTTAATATGACATAAATATTCAGACTTAATTAACTTAGCAACATTCATACTTAATCTCTTAGCCTGTTTTATTTTTTTATTTTTATTTTTTTTTTGAGACGGAGTCTTGCTCTGTCGCCCAGGCTGGAGTGCGGTGGCCGGATCTTGGCTCACTGCAAGCTCCGCCTCCCGGGTTCACGCCATTCTCCTGCCTCAGCCTTCCCAGTAGCTGGGACTACAGGCGCCCGCCACCTCGCCCGACTGGTTTGTTTGTATTTTTTAGTAGAGACGGGGTTTCACCGGGTTAGCCAGGATAGGATGGTCTCGATTTCCTGACCTCGTGATCCGCCCGTCTCGGCCTCCCAAAGTGCTGGGATTACAGGCTTGAGCCACCGCGCCCGGCCCTAGCCTGTTTTATGATTGCCTTGTTTAGCTGTTTAAAGTAGAATGAAACCAGGCTGGGCATGGTGGCTCACACCTGTAATCTCAGTGTTTTGGAAGGCTAAGATGGGAGGATTGCTTAAAGCCAGGAGCTCAAGACCAGCCTGGGCAAAATAGTGAGACTGTCTCTGCAAAAGTTTTTTTAAAAACTTAGCTGGGCATGGTGGGTCATGCCTGTTCACCTACTCTGGAGACTGAGGTGGGAGGATCATTGGACCCCAGAAGTTCAAGGCTGCAGTGAGCTATAATCATGCCATAGCCCTCTAGCCTGGACCACAGAGCCAGACTCTGTCTAAAAAACAAACAAACAAAAAGGAATGAAGCCCCCTGTTTGATATTTCAGCTGACCATTTTATCTAATGAAATAAAGCTGAGTCTTGGACCCAGCTGCCATGACATTTCTTGACTCTTCATTTGTTTTTCAGATGGAAAATCTACAACATGGAGTGTCAGACTGGGACAGCTATTATTATCAGCCAAAAAAAGAGATATCACAGCTTTTTATGACACATTGAAACTAGTGAGAGCAGAACAAATTGTACCTCTTTCAGCTGCAAGCTTTGAAAGAGGCTCTTACCAACGAGGATATGAATATATTGTGAGGTATTTTGGGGTTTCCATTTTTATATTCCTGGCCTGTAAATGTCACCTGACAGGATTGGAATTTTTTGATGAGTAAATAATTAATAGAGTGTTTGGTATCATGCAAAGCTACACCAGATAGCTCTTTCATTCTTACCTCGCAATTACCCTACAGTTAAAAAAATTCTAACATACATCCTTTTAAGGAAAGACAACTATGAGACTAATGGAACACACAATAAAAAGAACTTAGGTTTGTCCTCTTGTAATGTCATAGTTTGCTTTCTATATAACCAATTATAACATAGACATCTATAGCACCTGGCACATTGGTGCTTGGTATTTATTCATTGTTTCCCTTTCCTTTTCATTTAGAAATGTGTTTGATATTTCCCCTAAAAATATAGGTATCACATTACTAGAAAGAAGATTAACTTTTAGAGGTGAGGAAGAAAATGTTGAAAAACATTTTAGGTCTGTGAATTCTACCTGAGGAAAAATGATAAACTAAATACTGTAATTAAAGTATAAGAAATTTATCACATAGCACATTTTTTTAAATTAGAAGAATTCGCTATATTTAGTATCAACCCGTTTGGTGATATCTTAAGGAAACTAGAGATTGGACCACTGAGTTTAATTCTGTTCTGTAGCTACTCAGCTATATCCTTGTGCCTTGAACACTGAGTCATAGACACTGACTGTCATACAAGGGGGGAAAAAGCTAGAGTGAATGTATCACAGTTTCCATCACTCTTAGAAAAAAACTACATTAATTTCACAATTTTTTACTATCATCTGCTATGCCAGGCCGTCTTATAGTAGCACCAGCAATATATGCAAATACCTCATGTTGGTTTATACTGGATCCATGTTTTCTTTTATCTTCATTTAGGTGGTAAGTTTTGGTTTTCATATATTTGAATTTAGTTTTATCCATCATTCTCCAATTTAATTAGGAATTTGGGATTCACTGCAAATCCCTAAATATTTATTTAAAAATTTTTAATGTAATTAATTTTATTTATTTATTTATTTACTTATTATTTTAAGGGATGGGGTCTTGCTGTGTTGCCTGAGCTGGAGTACAGTGGCTATTCACAGGCATAATCATAGCTCACTGCAACCTTGAACTTCTGAGTTCCAGTGATCCACCTGCCTCAGTCTTCTGAGTAGCTGGGATTACAGGTGCACACTGCCATGTCTGGCTAAAGCACTAAATATATAAACCAGCATAAACTGGTGTTTACATTCAGTTTGAAAAGATAAAACTGTAATTGTTTACTTAGCAAGGATATATTAAAGTTCTACCAAAGACAACTGTGTATTTTAAATTCTTTATTTGTGATTCAAAGTACATGCTTTATATATGAGATTAATAAGGCTGAATGTGATAACATTTTAAACATAGGCTCTATCTATCTTCAGATTGCACATGTTGTGTGAGTTGGAGCATAGCATCAAACCACTTTTCCAGCATTCTCCAGGTGACAGTTCTCAAGAAGATTCTCTAAACTGGGTAGCTCGACTAGAAATGACCCAGAATTCCTACAGAGCCAAGGAGCCTATCCTGGCTCTCCGGAGGGCTTTACTAAGCCTCAACAAAAGGTTTCTCATATTACTTTTATTTTTAAAATGTCACTTATCTTGAATTTGGTACTTGGATATTATTTGGGGTATTTGTATTTCTTAATTTTCTTTCTGAATCTATCTTTTCTATTTTTAATTATGAGGGCTACACTATCTGGTTGAAAGGAACCTAGAACTTATGAAGCACTTTTATACACCATTTCTTTCTCTTTTTTAAGATGTTAAATACATATCTGAGGGATATGTTTTTTACTGATAAAAATCAAGAATAAGGTTTATAATAGGTAAAACAGAGCACTATAAGAAAATTAAGTCAAGTCAAGTCTTTTTGAACAAATTAATCATTAATTCCTTTGAAATAGTATATGAAGAAGTTTCTGTGTTGGGAGGAGGGGTTTTCAAAACATTGGAACTACTTGCAAAGTTTATGACCTAGATTTAAATTGTTTAAGTTAAGTTGTCACATACACTTATCAGTGGTCTCTCTCACCCATGTGTTGTTACTTCCTTTAGACCAGATTATGATGAAATGGTTGGAGAATGCTGGCTGCAGAGTGCCAGAGTAGCTAGAAAGGCTGGTCACCACCAGACAGCCTACAATGCTCTCCTTAATGCAGGGGAATCACGACTCGCTGAACTGTATGTGGAAAGGGCAAAGTGGCTCTGGTCCAAGGTAATGGCCAGGGAAATGTCATCAGATGTATATATATATATTCTGTTGGGAATTATGTACTTCCTTAAAAGGCCAACTGAGAGAACATAACTATTCCAAATTAAGAACCTTCCCTTTCTATCACTTTTCTTCATTAGTTATCTACCATAGCCTGGAAGTAACTATTCTTTTTACTCTACAGTCCCCAGATACCTTCCCATTTCAAGGCTGAATGTGGAGTTCTTTCAGTTTTCATCTATCTTACATTTTCCTTGAGGAAAATGACCTTTTAATTTTTCACCTTATATATGTATACATACAGTAAATGTTGGTTAAATGAATGTAACTATGTCACTTAGTCGCTGGCAGATAATTAGCTCTCTGTGGACTTGCCAGTGTTATTGTCAACAATATTCAGGTCTGATCTAGCCAGAAAGGGCCTAGCATCTGAACAGAAGTTCACAGCAGTCTTCAGATTAAAGCAAAAGTAATGAGAAGGGGGTTTTTTAAACATTGGAACTGCTTGCAAGGTTTATGATCCAGATTTATTTTATTTATTTATTTATTTATTTATTTGAGGCAGAGTCTCACTCTGTCGCCCAGGCTGGAGTACAGTGGCATGATCTCGGCTCACTACAACCTCTGCCTCCCGGATTCAAGTGATTCTCCTGCCTCAGCCTCCTGAGTAGCTGGGACTACAGGCACCATGCCCGGCTAATTGTATTTTTAGTCTCTACGGGGTTTCACCGTGTTAGCCAGGATGGTCTCAATCTCCTGACCTCGTGATCCACCTGCCTCAGCCTCCCAAAGTGCTGGGATTACAGGCGTGAGCCACTGTGCCCAGCCTATAACCCAGATTTAAATGGCTATTACTTAAATTTCTCCTCAGGCTAGTCACCAGTTTAGAATTAGTAATAGGCATTACTAATAGTAATAGCGTGTTCTGGAATTGATACTTAGCAACTATTGTTGGTGCCATTTGTGGTTACACAAACTTGTGGTGGCTGAGAAAGGACAGGAGAGGAGATGTTTCCCAGATGAGAGGGGAAAGCAATTTATTCAGTGTGCATTAGTCAGTACCTGGTCATTTTATTGAGCTAGTGCTAGTCTATGTATTATAATACCTTAAACTCAATGTGTTCAAAATGCAATTTATTGTCTAATACTCAATACCTGTTTCTCCTCTCACGTTTCCTACTTTTCTGAACAAGACTTTATTCCATCCTCCCATCGAAAGCAGAAATCTGGACATCATCTTAAATTCCTTCTGCAACCTTACTTTTCACATCCAGCTGGAGACTAAATCTTTGTTCTTCAACCTTAGAAATATCTCTTGAATCCTCTGCCTCTTACTTATTTCCACTGCTTTAATTTATGACTTTATTATTTACATCCTCTAACAATGTTAACAACCTTTTTAGGATCTCACCATTTACTGCAGTTTCTGATCTTTCTAAAATCTACATTGAATCATGTTGCTCCTTCAGAAAGATTAAATCCTACAAAGCATTCTTCATACCTTTAGGATTAAGCCTGAACTTTAGGAACTACACAAATCCCTTTCTGATCAAGTCCTGACCTACTTCCTCAGTGTCATTCATCACCATCTCAAAAACCCTTTAAACTTCAGCTAAAATCAGACTATGTGCTTTTCTTCCAATTAAAATTATTATTCCATCTACCTAGAATGTCTTTCACTAAATTCTCTGCCAAGAAGATTTCTACTCATTCTTGAAAACCTAATTCAAATTTTCTTCGTTGATAACTTTTCCTGACTGCTGTTCTCCATTTTCCTATATTCTTCAGGTAGGTTTAAGGGACTCTCTTCTCTATCCTGTATAATGCCGATGTATATTCCTCTGTTGTAGCACTTAGCAAATATGCTGTTATTTCACATAGTTTCTTTCCTCACGTGACTATGAACTTTTTTATGCCAGGGATTTTAATTTGTTCATGATTGTCTTCAGTTCCCTGAACTTTGATTATAGTCCTTTCTTGATATCCATGGGGAGATTGGTCCCAGGATTCTCCATGGATAACAAAATCTCTGGATACTCAAGTCCTTTATATAAAGTGGCATACACAGTATTTGCATATAACCTGCAGACCTCCTCTTGTGTACTTCTCTAGGTTACTTATAATACCTAATACAGTGCAAATGCTTTGTAAACAGTTATTATACTTGTATTGCTTATTCATATTATTTTTAATTTTTTGTTCATAATATTTCTTTTTTTTTTTTAAGTTTTATGTTTTGAGAGAGACAGAGTCTTGCTCTGTTGCCCAGACTGGAGTGCAGTGGCATGATCATAGCTCACTGATGCCTTGGACTCCTGGCCTCAAGCAATCGTCCCACCTCAGCCTGTGCTTTGTAGCAAAGGCTATAAGCATAAGCCATCATGCCTAGCTTTCTTTTTTTTTTTTTTAAGAGACAGGATCTTGCTCTGTCAACCAGGCTGGAGTGCAGTGGTGCGTCATAGCTCACTGTAACTGCAAATTCCTGGGCTCAAGCGATCCTTCCCCCTCAGCCTCTCGAGTAACTAGAACTATAGGCATGAGCCACCACACCTGGCTAATTTTTAAATTTTTTGTAGAGACAGGATCTTGCTATGTTGCCCGGGCTAGTGTCAAACTCCTGGCCCCAAGCAATCCCCCTGCCTTGGCATCCAAAAGCACTGGAATTGCATATGTGAGCCACTGTGCCCAGCCATTCCTAATATTTTCTATCCACTGGTGGTTGAATCCATTGATGTGGAACCTATGGATACAGACAGCCAACTGCAGTTATAAAATTAATTAGTAAATGAATGAATAAGATGAAATGAAGCAATGTTTCAGTTTTAGAATTTTACTTTAGTAAGAGGCAAACAAAAGATAAACATGAAATTACACATGGATTTGTACAAAAACATACTTAATGAACTAATACTTTTGCAGAAAATAGAAATATGTTTTTAAATTAAAAGGCTTATTGTTGCCTTTTTTCTTTTAGGGTGATGTTCACCAGGCACTAATTGTTCTTCAAAAAGGTGTTGAATTATGTTTTCCTGAAAATGAAACCCCACCTGAGGGTAAGAACATGTTAATCCATGGTCGAGCTATGCTGCTAGTGGGCCGATTTATGGAAGAAACAGCTAACTTTGAAAGCAATGCAATTATGAAAAAATATAAGGCAAGTATATGTATAATGCAATTTCAGTTAACTCTTTGTTGACTGGGTAAAATGACTTAAGTCTATATGGAAAAGGATATGTATAAAAATAACCAGGAAATTTTTTTGACTTTTCAGTGAGTATATAACATAAGTAATTGGAATTATCACAAAATAAATATACTCATGAAACTGCCACCAAGTCAAGAAATAGAATATTATTTGAGCTCTGTAACCCTACTCCCCTTCACCCAGAAATCACTATTCTCCCGATCTGTCTCAAAGTTAACTACATCCTAGCCTGAAAATGTTTGAGCAAAACCAATTTATAACTTCTTGAATAGGTAATAAACGTTATATAGATGGTGTTGTAAGAGATATACCTCTCAGTAATCCATGGGTCAATGAAAACTTTCAGTGGAAATGTAAAAGTACTTTGAACTGAATGATAATAAAAATGGCATATGAAATCCTGTGCAGCTAAAGCCATTCTTAAAAGGGATTTAAATTTTTATTTGCATATATTTGACGAAAATAAAGGTTCAGAATTAATGAGCTAAGTATCTATTCCAACGGGTTAGAAAAGGAACTAAAAAAGTAGGGGGAGGAAAAAAAAGTAGAAGAAAGGAAATAATAAAGCAAAGAGCAGGTGGCTGGAATTTATGGGACAGACAACTGAGAGAAAAATGTTAAACAGAGTAGTTCCTATCTGCATAGGAATTGTGTTGGCTGAATACCAGCCTGTGCATGAATAATCCAGAATTCTATGAGGCCAAGCTAGGAATAACAGACTTGCTGGGGAAACAACAAACATGCAGAGGCTATAAGAACAATTTCCAGAGCTCACACGGGATTGAGATTCGTTCAGATGACAGGATTGAGAGTTATTCAGTCCGCCAGCCAGATTGAGAGGCCTCATTGCATAATATGGAGCATTCAGTAAAGACCTTAAAAGAGCCACAGTTTAGAAGTAGGACTAAATTAGTCCTAGGCTAAAAACTACTCTATATCCATACTAGAAAGGCAGTAAAACAAGCTTTAAGAGGATTACACTGATCTTCAAGTAACCTTACTGCCTGCCGGATCAAAGTCTAATGCTCTTTAAAGCAAGACAACAAAATCTAAAACCTGACAACATAAAAATATATCCAGCATCCATTAAAAAATTACTATGTGAATGAAGAAGCAAGAATATTTGAGCCATACATAGGAAGAAAATAAATCAATAGAAATAGTTCTAGAAATGACAGAGATGATGAAATTTATAGATAAATATGTAAAAACAGCTATTGTATATAGACTCCATAAATTTAAGAACATAAACAAAAATAAGAGGATGAAGAGAAGAGAGAGGAATCAGAAATACAAGAAAGACCTAAATGGGACCAAGAGCCAAAGCAAATGGCACAGACAGTGCTAATCTTTAGATCCAGGAAGTGTTGCGTTCTGATGAAGATAAATAGGAGTCCAGCTCCTGTTCCTTGGTTACAAGAAGATGTCATGCCACCTAAGAAACTAACCTTGATTTGCATTGAAAACTATATTATCCTAAAGGGCAGTGATAATGAGGCAGGTTCTGAAACCATACTTGTAAATTTCACCTTTCCAGTTGGAGAGATCTTCTGAATTTATTCTAGTATGTAAGGCACAACAACTTACATACTAAGCCTTTGTGAGAGGCACACAAAAACTCACCAGTACTTAACAGCAGAATTTGATAGTGGATATTCCAGTTCTTCCATCTCTGTCTGGTACTAAAGTCAGGGTTAGGGAAGAGAGATGTCGTCAGACTACCAACTTTTCAGGTTCTGTTTCCTCTGCATACACCCCTAATTTCCTGTCATAAAGACCTGAGTAGCCTCCTCTTTTGTTCTGGTTGCCTATACATGATGTAGACAGAAATGGGTAGAGAAAATAATAGAGGCTGACTACTGTAGTATGGCATGAAGATCCAAGGGGCCACATATTGCATGATTCCACTTACATGAAATGGCTAGAATAAGCAAATACATAGAGACAGAAGGTAGATTAATGGGTACTAGAGACTGAGGTTGGGGCTGGGAAGTGACTGCTAATTGGTACAATTTTTTTTTTTGGAGTGATGAAAATGTTCTGGAATTTGATAGTGGTGATGGTTACACAACTCTGTAAATATACTAAAAACAACTTTAAAATTGTGAACTTTATATTATATCCCAATAGAGCTGTCATTTTAAAATATTACCCAAATGGCAATCTTTAAATAAAAAAAGAAGTAAAAGATACAAGGACAAGGAAAAAAAATAGGAAATTTAGTAATTGCAGATGATATGAATACATATGTAGAAAATTATAAATATTATAAACTATTCAAAATATTGAGTGAGTTAAACAAGATTGCCTGATAATTTTACTTCTATATGACAACCAATAAAGAATTTAAAATATACCATTTACAAGCAAAAAGTGCTTGAACAGTTGGATATCTGTATGAGGAAAAAAATGTTCTTCAATGTCTACCTTATACCATAGAAAATTGCTTCAAAAGAGTGGATTAGAGATCTAAACTGAAAAGCTAAAATTATAAACTTCTAGATGAAAAAATTGAAGAAAATCTTTACAACCTTAGGGTAGGCAAAGGTTTTCTTAGATCACACAAAGCATTAAGCATTAAAAAAATCCTGATAAATTAATTTTCATCAAAGTTAAAACCTTTTCTAAGAAAGACAGTTAAGAAAATGAAAAGGTAAGCCATAGACTTGGAGAAAATACTTGGCAATACCTATATGACAGAGGATTTGTAGCTAAATTATAGAGAACCCTACAACTTAGTAAGACAATTTAAAGATCTGTGAGGCCAGGCACAGTGGCTCAGGCCTGTAATCCTGGTGCTTTGGGAGGCCGAGGCCTGAGGATTGCTTGAAGCTAGGAGTTCAAGACCAGCCTGGGCAATATAGTGAGAACCTGTCTCTACAAAAATAAAAATTAGCCGGGTATTGCGACGGATGCCTATAGTCTTAGCTATTCAGGAGGCTAAAGCAGGAGGATCACTTGAGCCTAGGTATTTGAGGTTACAGTTAGCTATGATGACACCACTGCATTCCAGCCTGAGTTAGAGTAAAACTTTGTCTATTAAAAAAAGAAATAAAGATCTGCAAAAGTATTGGAAAGACACTTCATAAAGAATACATGCAAATGGCCAAAAACCAAATGAAAAGACGCTTAGCATCATTAGTCATTAGAAAGATGCAAATTAAAACCACAATGAAATAACACATTATACACTAAAATGGCTGAAGTCTAAAAGACTAGCAATACCTATTAATGCAAAAATGCACCTGGTGGGACTATAAAAAGTTAAATCTACCATATTCCATTCCATTCTTAGATGTTTATCCAACAGAAACAATTACATATGTCAATAAAAAGACTTGTACACAAATGTTTATAGTAGCTTTAGTCACAAAAACTGGAAATAGACCAGCTGGCCATCCAGAGAAGAATGGGTAAACAAACTGTGGCACAGTTATATAATGGAATACTACCCTACAACAAGAAGAAATGAACTACTGGTACACGCAACAAGGTGGATTAATGTCATAGATATGCTGAATGAAAGAAGAGGGACATAACAGACTACGTGCTTATATGATTTCATTTATGTGACATTTTAGAACAGGTACAACTAATGTATATGAATAGAAATATCAGTAGTTGCCTGGGTAGTTGGCAGGAGAGTGATGGCAAGGATGGGCGCCCATAAGAACTTTCGAGAGAGTTAGGAATGTTCATTTTCTTGACTGGAATGATGGTTCCATGGGTGTATATATGTCAAAAGTTACCAATTTGTACTTAATGTGTAAATTTTATTGTATGAAAGTTCTGTTTTAAGAAAGTTGATTTAAAATTTTATTTTATTTTATTTTTGAGACAGGGTCTTGGTCTGTCAACCCAGGCTGGAGTATAGTGGCATGGTTATGGCTCACTGCAGCCTCAACCTCCTGGGCTCAAGTGATCCTCCCACCTCAACCTCTCAAGTAGCTGGGATTACAGGCATATGCCACCACACCAAGCTAATTTTTTATTTTGTGGGGACAGGGTCTTGCTGTTCTGCCAAGGCTGGTCTCAAACTCCCTGCCTCAACTGATCCTCCCATCTCTGCCTCCCAAAGTGCTGGGATTATAGTTGTGAGCCACCATGCATGCCCAGCCTAAAATTTTTAAAGATATCATTTAGGATAGCAATAAAAATAATGAAATGCCTAAGATTAAATTGCACACAAGACCTCTCCACAAAATAAAAATTAAAACATTAAAATTGAGTGAAGTAAAAAAGACCTAAATAAATTGGTAGCTAGAATACATGTATGAATGGGAAGACTCAATAATATAATTATTTCTCTACAAATTGACCTAGAGGTTTAATGCAGTACTCATCAAATGCTAACAGGTAATTGAAAATTAGAATTTAAAATTTCTGTGGAAACATAAAGTCCAAGAATAACCAAGAAGCTTTTCTGTCACCTTTAATTTTTTCAGTTTTATTTTGAAATAATCTTTGACTTTTAAAAAGTTGGTAGTAGTATAGAGAATTTCTATATCTACCCTTTACTATGTTTCCCCTAATTTTAATATTTTACACTACTATAGTATCAGAAGTGGGAAATTAACATTGATAAACAGTACTGTTAACTATCTGTAGACCACATTTCACCAGTTTTCCCAATAGTGTCCTTTTTCTGTCTAGAATTGAGGATTCCATATAGCATTAGTTGTCATATCTCCTAGTGACCTCCAATCTATCTGAGATGCTCTTTACTATATTGTGTGAGGTCAGGTGCAGGGAGAAAATAGTTGGCCCAATCAAAAGAAGTTATTGGGGAGAGTTTAATGAAAAACTAAATTAAGGGAAATTAACAAAGGATGGTGAAAGTACCCTATGGCTAGCAACAACAGAGAGTTGTTGCTAACTCTAGACCTGAAGGAGTAAAAGGATAGAGCATTTACTGGAACCTGTAAAGGGAGCTAAATTTGTAGGAAAGGACCATTGGACCAGAACTTAACCTTAGGGAAAGAAACACAACCACTGTCAACTGTAGCCCAGCAGGAAGGAAACCAGCAGGTATAAAGACCTTAACCTCACTCTCCTCCTCACCCTCTAATCTGTTGCTACCTTCCATTGATTGAACTTCAAAGGAAGCCAGAGGGCAAACAGGCCCATTAATATAAATCATCAATTTCAATTTCCTGGGGCATTGAGCAGAGTGGAAAAGGCTAAAGTTGGCAAGTGTATCTATCTGGAGGGGCAAACTGTGAATAACCAAAATAGTCTTTTCAATAAATGTTGTTGTATCACTTGGGTGTTTTACAGGAAAACAAAAAATCAAACTTGATCCCTTTTTCCCACTATAAACAAAAGTAAACGAGGTAGATTGTTAATCTAGGTCAGGACTTCTTAAACATAACAAAAACACCATAATATAAACAATAACTTCTCTTTATCAGAAGATACCATTGTGAGTTAGAGGCAAGCTGCAGATTAGAAGTTCTTTGCAATACATTAGAGGTTCATATCTGGAATATGACCCAGCATGTCCCCATAGGATATATACAAGAATGTTTATAACATTATTATTTGTCGATTTTATTTTGGAAGTAATCCAAATGGCAATCAATTATAGAGTGGATAAATATGTTGTAGCATATTCTTATAATGGAATACTATATAGTAAACCAAATTTATATGCAATAACTTGGATTGATATCACAAATGTAATGTTGAATGAAATAAACCAGATAAAAAATAATACATGTAGGTCCGGGCGTGGTGGCTCATGCCTATAATCCCAGCACTTTGGGAGGCCGAGGCGGGCGGATTCCTTGAGCTGAGTTCAAGACCAGCCTAGGAAACATAGCAAAACTCCATCTCTACAAAAAATACAAAAATTAGCTGGGTGTGGTGGTGTATGCCTGTAGTCCCAGCTGCTCCGTAGGCTGAGGAGGGAGAATGGCCTTGAGACTAGGAGTCGTGGCTGCAGGGAGTCATGAGCATGCCACTGCACTCCAGCCAGGACAACAGAGCAAAACCCTGTCTCTAATAATAATATATACATTTTTGGAGACAGAGTTCTCACTCTGTCACTCAGGCTGGGGTGCAGTGGCACGATCTCGGCACACTGCAAGCTCCACCTCCCAGGTTCATGCCATTCTCCTGCCTCCGCCTCCCAAGTAGCTGGGACGACAGGTGCCCACCACCACGCCCAGCTAATTTTTTTGTGTGTATTTTTAGTAGAGATGGAGTTTCGCTGTGTTAGCCAGGATGGTCTCTATCTCCTGACCTCGTGATCCGCCCACCTCGCCTCCCAAAGTGCTGGGATTACAACCATAAGCCACCATGCCCAACCAATAATAATTATTATAGTATGATTCCATTTATATAAAAGTTCAAAAACAGGCAAAACAAAACTGGAGTTCTTGTATGAGGCTGATCAATTTGTGATAATTGATCAAGTTGTGTACATAAGATTCGTGTATGTTTCTGTATATAAACTTTATTTTCAAAATAAAACTTAAAATCTTAACTAAAAGGGAGAGAGAGAGGAGAAGGAGGGAGGAAGGAGCTTTTATATAAAGGTAATTACTTTGTGATAATTGATCAAGTTGTAAATTTGAGATTTGTGTATTTTTCAGTATATGAATTTTACTTTTCAAAATAAATACTTAAAATCTAAGCTGAAACGAGAGAGGGAGGAGGAAGGAAGTTAGGGAAGGAGGAAGAAAGGAAAGCAGGAAGACAGATAGGAAGGAAGAAAGGAAGGAAAGACTAGATTGACTAATATGTTTTTCTGGCAGCCCTTACCCTGTGTGGCTGGTTAGGTACATGAACCTAGCATGTACCACACATCTAATCATGTCATCCTGTCCTCTATTCCCAGGCAGGTTTGTGTCTATAGAGTCTCAAGATTAGAGTCAGTAGAAACTCAAGATCTCACTTAAGATTTCTGGTCTAAACTATGTTCTCAAACTTCTTTAGATGAAAAGTGGAGCTTCAATTAAAAAAAAAAACCTGTTAGTGATCCTGTGTGTTTCCCATCACATATAATGTCATATTAAAAATTAATAAACCACACAAAAATTTAAGGCAGGAACAGCAAGAAGAAATGACAAAGGAGACTAAGTGAGAGTGACCAGAAAGAGAGGAGAAAACTTGGAAGATGGTGGCCTCACAGAAGTAAAGGGATGAAAGCATTTGAAATATGTGACTTGGACACCAGAAACATATTGAAGAGAGTTCAAATGAGATCAGAATTGTAAAATATCTCTTGGATTTGAGGAGCTCCTTAATGGAGTGAAGCTGAAAAGACATAGTTTTAGGAATCAATGTGAGGTAGAGAATTCTTTTTAGAAGCCTGTTTCTGAAGGAGTTGAGAGAAAGGGCAATAACTTGTGAGAGATCTTGGAGAAAATAAGATATGTGATTTTAATTTTCCCATAATTTTATGCTTTTAAAGTCCTACCGTCTTTAGAGACTTGATATTACTTCTGCTTTGAGGATTTTTAAAAATGCCTTTCATGATACATGTGTATATACACACACACACATATTTATGTATAAAAAACTTTAACCCATCCAGACACTACTTTTATGTATCTTTTAAAGTGGTAACATAAATGGAGTTTTCTTCTCCTAAGTTGCGAATTTTTCCAACACTATTTCATGTTGGGCAGTGGACAACCCATCAGAACCAATCAGCCCTCCTGAGAAAACCTTTATAAGAAGGTAGCTATTCCTTATCCACATCAAAGATTGAGTCTGCTTTTGACTTTGCTCCGCCTAGATAAAGGTCACATACTTTGATCCGTAATCATCTATTCGTATTTTACTTCCCAGCGTAGTGTGGGATTTCCTTAGGTGAGTATCCTATGTTCTTTTTTACAGGATGTGACCGCGTGCCTGCCAGAATGGGAGGATGGGCATTTTTACCTTGCCAAGTACTATGACAAATTGATGCCCATGGTGACAGACAACAAAATGGAAAAGCAAGGTGATCTCATCCGGTATATAGTTCTTCATTTTGGCAGGTGAATATGAGAACTGCATGTTTGCAGATTAAATATGAAAGGATGACTATTAATGAAACTGTTATCACATGTCTTAGCATATTCTAGGTATTTTCTGGCTTATGACTGATTCAGTGTATCACCTTAGATAAGATGTAAATTTTTCCTTTATGCAACTTTTTTCTTCACTTTAAAACTAACTTTTAAATGAAAAAAGTGATATAGGCATGTGTTTTGGAAACTCTCTCTAACCATGTTATTCCTCTGCTCTCACACTGACACAGCAATCATCAACACAGTAGAAGACTTATGTGACCAAATATATGGAGTTTTTTCCCCATACATCAAGCGGTGGACACCAGCTTGATGTCTTCCAATTCTGTTCTGACACTCTGTATCTGGAGACAGTGTCATACCTCAAAGGTTGAGGGCTTGGTGACACAAGACCATCTCCTCCTTCCCCTAGTTGCAAGTCTGGGCCTCTGGAACCTCTGACCAACTGGCTTCAAGTTGGGGTTCTCACAACCTCCTCTTGGGTTCAGTAAATTTGCTAGAGTGGCTCACAGAACTCAGGGAAACATGTTTACTGGTTTATTAAGAAAGATATTTTAAGGATGCAAGTAAACAGCCCGATGAAGAGATAGATAAGGTAATGTCTGGAGGGGTCCGGCACAGGAGCTTCTGTCTCCATGGAGATGGGGTGTGCCATCCTCCTGGCACGTGGAAGAGGTCTTCGTCACCCTCCTGTTAGCCTCCATGTGTTCAACTCTCTAGAGGCTCTCCAAACTCTGTCCTGTGGGGTTTTTAGTGGAGTCTTTATTACATGGGCATGATTGACAGCCATGTAGAAATGCGAGTGGACAAACAGCTCAAAATGTAAACCCAGCAAGGTCTGCCTGTTCAGACTTTTCTTGGCCTTTTCTATGTAGCATTCCTTCCTCTAGGGTGTGGGGTAGGAGCCTCTCTGGGATGAGAATCTTTTGACGCACAGTCAGATTAGAATCCTGCTTTGGGCAGGTGAGTGAAGGACAGGAGAAGCTCATAGAGAGAGATTCTGTTTCCTGAGGTCTAAAGTGCCCTGACATAACAAGGAATTAGGAGCCAGTAACTGTGAACTAAAACCAATATACATATTATAATACTACAGCATGGATTTTTAAAAAATTCAACAGCACCAAATTAAGTATCCTTCCCATTCCAGACCCTCATCCCCTGAGTCCCCAATCGTAGAATTCCAGAAGACCCTAAATGTCGTATTTTGTGGTTATATATATATATATATTATTATTATTTTATTTTATTTTATTTTAAGACAGAGTCTTTCTCTGTCACCCAGGCTGGAGTGCAGTGGCACAATCTCAGCTCACTGCAACCTCTGCTTCCCAGGTTCAAGCGATTCTGGCTCACCCTCCTGAGTAGCTGGGATTACAGGCGCATGCCACCACACCCGGTTAATTTTTGTATGTTTAATAGAGACGGTGTTTCACCACGTTGGTCAGGCTGATCTCGAACTCCTGACCTCATGATCTGCCCGCCACAGCCTCCCAAAGTGCTGGGATTATGGGTGTGAGCCACCCCACTCAGCCTTCTTGATTATTTTTAATTGCAGTGGAATACTTCCTTCTAGCCCATTCCAATAAGAAGTAGTATAATATATATATATGAAAATTACTTTGACATTAGACTTGTAGAAAGTACTTATTCTTAAACTAGTTAATAGATGAAANCACCACACCCGGTTAATTTTGTATGTTTAATAGAGACGGTGTTTCACCACGTTGGTCAGGCTGATCTCGAACTCCTGACCTCATGATCTGCCCGCCACAGCCTCCCAAAGTGCTGGGATTATGGGTGTGAGCCACCCCACTCAGCCTTCTTGATTATTTTAATTGCAGTGGAATACTTCCTTCTAGCCCATTCCAATAAGAAGTAGTATAATATATATATATGAAAATTACTTTGACATTAGACTTGTAGAAAGTACTTATTCTTAAACTAGTTAATAGATGAAATAAAACTTTTAATTTCATATATCAGTGTATTATAGTCAAGTAGTATAATCTCAGGCCTACTGTTTATATTTTTATAAATTATTAATTACTAAGAAATAATATCATTCCATACATTCTCCTTATCATACTCATATACCATTGCTTTACATGGAAGGATATCTTCAGATCAATAAATCTGTTAAAATTGCCTATTATGAGGTACTATGACTTCTCAGTTAAATATTTTCAGGAATTAAAGCAATATCTGCAGCCAGGGGTGGTGGTGTGTGCCTGTAGTCCTAGCTACTTTGGAGGTTGAGGTTACCTGAATCTGGGAAGTCAAGGCTGTAGTGAGCTGCGACTGCACCACTGCACAGCAGCCTGGATAACAGAGCAAGACCCTATCTCAAAAAAAAAGAAAAAAGAAAAAAAGAAGAAAGAAGAGGGCATATGTTCTCGGGATCTCCTGAGGGCTGTGTCACAGGGGAAAAAAATGGAAAAAAAAAAGCAATATTGGTTCATCATTGATGGTATTAGGGTAGCAAAATGAGTAAAGGTACCCTGTCATTTTTTTAATTGACAGAGTATCACTCTGTCACTGAGGCAGGAGTGCAGTCACACAAAGCTAACTATGATCTTGAACTTTGGGCTCAAGTGATCCTCCTACCTCAGCCTCCTGAGTTGTTAGGACGATAGGCACATCCCACCATGCCCAACTATGTTTTTAAATAATTTTTTGTAGAGACAGGGTCTCACTGTGTTGCCCAGGCTGATCTTGAGCTCCTGGCCTCAAGCAATCTTCCCCACCTCAGCCTCCCAAAGCACTGAGATTACAGATGTGAGCCATCACTCTTGGCCCAGTTCTTTTGAACAATGAGTGATAGCTTCTTTTGTTTGCTCGTTGGTCTTAGTATATATCATGTGCCTTGGGATATAGAATTTACTTAACATATTTCTTTTAAAACAAGTAGTTATATAAAGTCCTCTATATGCATAAAACTGTTATGTATGATATTTTTAAAGTACCCTTCAGGAATGTAAGTACATTTCAAAACCTGTTTCTATCCATAGCAGTTAAAATAAAATATTTGTATGCTTAAGGGAGTAAACTTAGCTATTGAGACATCTTTATCCCCTGACTGAATAATTGTTATTACTGATTAAAATATTAATATTTGCCCTTAAGAATCTACAATCCAATTAGGTATAGAAACCTTAAGTACATAAAACATTTAAATAATGGTACATAATAGAATGTGTGATTAGATCTCAAAATAGGCTGGGCTCAGTGGCTCATGTCTGTAATCTCAGAATTTTGGGAGGCTGAAGCAGGCAGATTGCTTGAGCGCAGGAGTTCAAAACTAGCCAGAGCAACATGGTAAGACCCCAACTTTACCCAAAAAATACAAAAATTAGCCAGGCAAGGTGGTGCACGCCTGTGGTCCCAGCTACAAGGGAAGCTGAGCCAAGGGGGTTGCTTGAGCCCAGGAGGTAGAGATTGCAGTGAGCTATGATCATGCCGCTGCACTCCAGCCTGGGTGACAGAGAAAGACTCTGTCTCAAAAAAAAAAAAAAAAAAAAATCAAAATAAATGTAGTAAATATCAGATATGGCTGGGCACGTTGATTAATGCCTGTAATCCCAGAATTTTGGGATGCTGAAATGGAAGGATTGCTTGAGCCCAGGAGTTCAAGAAAAGCCTGGGGAACATGGCAAGACTTCATCTCTACAAAAAAATAAATAAATTAGCCAGGCATAGGCTGTACAACCATGGTCCCAGCTATGTGAAAGGCTATGTTAGCCAGATACCAAAAGTGAACCAAAGAAGTCCAGAAGTCATGGAGGTCAAAAGTCAAGCCACAAGCCACTGGCTTTATGATTTCAAAAGTGTATTTATTTGCATTGAATTGCTGCAAAAGTCTGGTAGGCCTCATGAAGAAGGTATACTAGTAATCCAAATTCAACAGCACATTAAAAGGATCATTCACCATGATCAAGTGGAATTTATTCCAGGATGCAAGGATGGTTCAACATATCCAAATATACATATTTGATATACAACGTTAATAGAATGAAGGACAAAAACCATATGATCATGTCATCTCAATAGATGCAGAGAAAACACTTGACAAAATTCAACATGCTTTTATGACTAAAAAACTTCAAAAAATTATGTATAGGAGGAATGTACCTCAACACAGTAAAGACCATGTATGGTAACCCCAAAGATAACATCATACTCAGTGGTGAAAAGTTCAAAACTTTTCCTCTAAAGTTAAGACAAAGATGCCCACGCTTGCCACTTATATTCAGTGTAGTACCAGGAATCCTAGCCATAGCAATTAGACAAGAGAGAGAAATAAAAGGCATCCAAATTGGAAAAGAAGTCATCAACTTTTTTCTGTTTGCAGACAACATGACCTTATATACTGAAACCCTAAGACTCCAATAAAAAACTATTAGAACAAATAAGTGAATTCAATAAAGTTGCAGGATATAAAGGCAACATACAAAAGTAAGTAGCATTTCTATACACTGACAACAGACTACTTGCAGATAAATTAAGAAGACAATCTCATTTACAGTAACTACAAAAAATAAAATACTTAGGAATAAATATAAGGAGGCAAAAGACCTATACAATGAAAACTATAAAACATTGATGAAAAGAAATTGAAGAAGACATAAATGGAAAGATATCCTGTGTTTATGGATTGGAAGAATTAATATTAAAATGTTCATACTGCCCAAAGTGATCTACAGATTCAATGTAGTTTCTATCAAAATTCCAATAGCTTTTTCTTTCTTTCCTTTTTTTTTTTGTTTTGTTTTTTGTTTAAAAATTCTGACTGGGCACGGTGGCTTGCACCTGTAATCCCAGCACTTTGGGAAGCTGAAGCAGGTGGATCACTTGAGGTCAGGAGTTTGAGACCAGCCTGGCCAACATGGTGAAACCTGGTCTCTACTAAAAATACAAAAATTAACCAGATGTGGTGGTGTGCATCTGTAATCCCAGCTATTAGGGAGGCTGAGGCAGTAGAATTGCTTGAACCCAGGAGGCGGAGGTTACAGTGAACCGAGATCGTGCCTCTGCACTCCAGCCTGGGAGTCTCAAAAAAAAAAAAAAAAAAAAAAATCCAATAACTTTTTTCACAGAAGTAGAAAAAAAAATCCTAAAATTTGTATGGACCTAGAAAAGACCTCAGATAACCAAAGAAATCTTGAGCAAAAAGAACAAAGCTGGCCAAGCGTGGTGGCTCACACCTGTAATCGTAGCACTTTGGGAGGCTGAGGTGAAGTTCAAGCTCAGGAGTTCAAGACCAGCCTGAGCTCAGGAGTTCAAGACCAGCCTGGGCAACACGGTGAAACCCCGTCTCTACTAAAATACAGAAAATTAGCTGGGCATGGTGGCATGCACCTGTAATCCTAGCTACTCAGGAGGCTGAGGCAGAAGAATTTCTCTAGAACCCGGGAGGTGGAGGTTACAGTGAGCCGAGAT
The DNA here is from genome assembly GCF_001698545.2 of Rhinopithecus bieti. Lineage (NCBI taxonomy): Eukaryota > Metazoa > Chordata > Mammalia > Primates > Cercopithecidae > Rhinopithecus > Rhinopithecus bieti. The sequence continues at coordinate 229,417 of NW_016807465.1, read as the reverse complement.
TGTGCCATTGCACTCCAGCCTGGGGGACAGAGTGAGACTACATCTCTAAAAAAAAAAAAAAAGAACAAAGCTGCAAAGCTGAAGGCATCACACTACCTGACTTCAAAATATACCACAAAGCTGTAATAATCAAAACAGTATAATATTAGTATTAAAATGTCTACATAGACCAATGGAACAGAATAGAGAGCCCAGAAATGAATCCATGCATTTACAGTCAATTGATCTTTAACAAAGATGCCAAGAACCCACAATGGGGAAAGGATAGTCTCTTCAATAAATGGTATTGAGACAACTGGATGTCCACATGCAACAGAATGGAATTACACTCTTACCTTACACCATATACAAAAATCAACTCAAAATGGCTTAAAAACTTAAATGTAAGACCTGAAGCTGTAAAACTACTAGAAGAAAACGTAGAGGAAAAGGTTCATGGCATTGGTTTGGGCAATAATATTTTTGGGTATGAGCCAAAAAGCACAGCCAACAAAGCAAACATAGACAAATGGTATTATACAAACCAAAAGACTTCTGCATAGCCAAGGAAACAATCAAGAGAGTGAAAAGACAACTATAGAATGGGAGAATGTATTTGCAAACCACACATCTGATAGGGGGTTAATAGCCAAAATAGGTAAGGAACTCAAACAACTTAATAGTAAGAAAACAAATCACCTGGCCAGGCACGGTGGGTCATGCATGTAATCCCCGCACTTTGGGAGGCTGAGGCAGATGGATCACTTGAGCCCAGGAGTTCAAAACCAGCCTGGGCAACATGGTGAAACCCCCATCTCTACAAAAGAATACAAAAATTATTCGGGTGTGGTGGCATGTACCTATAGTCCCAGCTGCTCAGAAGGCTGAAACGGGGATCACTTGCGCCTAGGAGGTGGAGGTTGCAGTGAGCCAGGATCATACCACTGCACTCCAGCCCAGGCAACAGAGCCAGATCCTGTCTCAAAAAATAAAATAAAATAAAATAGAAGAAAGAAAACAAATTACCCGATTAAAAAAAATGGGCAAAGAGTCTGAGCAGACATTGTTTAAAAGAAGACATAAAAGTGACCAACAGAGGTATATAAAAAAAGTTAGACATCATTAATCGTCAGATAAATTCAAATTAAAACCACAATGAGATTACCTCACACTTGTTTGAATGGCTATCATATAAAAGACAAAAGATAACAAGCACTGGAGAGGATACGGGGAAAGGGAACCCTTATACACCGTTGGTGGGAAGGTAAATTAGTAGAGCCATTATGGAAAACAATATGGAGATTCCTTAAAACTTAAAAATAGAAATATCATATGCTCTAGCAATCCCATTATGGGGTATATATCTAAAGGAAGTTAAATCTATATGTTGAAGAGATATCTGCACTCCCATGTTCATTGCAGCATCTTCACAACAGCCAAGCTGTGGAATCAAATTAAGTGTCCATCAACATGGGAATGAATAAAGAAAATGTGGCATATATATGTATACTTACACACACACACACACACACACACACACACACACACAATAGAATACTATTCAGCCTTAAAAAAGAAGGAATCCTGTTATTTGTGAGAACATGGATGACCCTGGAGATTATTCTAAGTGAAATAAGCCCAGCACAGAAAGATTAATACTGAATTATCTTACTTACATGCAGAATCTAAAAATGTTAAACTCATAGAATTAGAGAGTAGAATGGTGATTACCAGGGGTTGGGGTAGTGAGGAGTTGGGGAGATGTTGGTCAAAGAACGTAAAACTTCAGTTAAAGAGAAGGAATAAGTTAAAGAGATCTACTCTACAACATGGTCACTATAGTTAACAAACGTTTTATATTGAAAATTGCTGAGAGAATAGATTTTATTCCACAACAAAATAAGTATGTGAAATAATTAGCATGTGCGAATTAGCTTGGTTTAGCTCTTCCACAATGTATACTTCAAAACATGTGCACAATAAATATACACAATTTTTATTTGTCAATTTAAATAAATAAATAAATGTTTAAAAACAAAAACATCATGTTGTGCACCTTTAAAAAACACATGCGGCCAGGCGCGATGGTGGCTCACACCTGTAATCCCACCACTTTGGGAGGCTAAGGCAGGCGGATCACAAGGTCAGGAGTTCAAGACCAGCCTGGCCAATATGGTGAAACCCCATCTCTACTAAAAATACAAAAATTAGCCAGGCGTGGTGGCGGGCGCCTGTAGTCCCAGCTACTTGGGAGGCTGAGGCAGGAGAATGGCCTGAACCTGGGAGGCAGAGGTTGCAATGAGCTAAGATCGTGCCTCTACACTCCAGTCTGGGCAAGAGAGCAAGACTGTGTCTCAAAAAAAAAAAAAAAAAAAAAAAAAAAAACCTGCTAGCTGCTCTAATTTCTGATTAAATTTAATCTTGACAAAATAAGAAGAGGAAAAAAGAAAGTCCCCACTTCTTCTATAGTTGTAGAATGGCAAATGTAATTCTGTATCATTAAACTGTCTCTACGGGTCTCAAAAAGATCTGTACACTCATCTTCATAGCAACATTATTCACAATAGCTAAAACATGAAAGCAGTGCAAGAATTCATTGGGAGATTAATTGATCAGCAAAATGTAGTGTAGACACAATGGAATATTATTCTGCTTTAAAAAGGAAAGAAATTCTGACATATGCTACAACATGGATGAACCTTGAGGACATTATGCTAAGTGAAATAAGCCAGTCACAAAAAGGACAAATACTGTATGTTTCCACTTATATGAGGTACATCAAATGGTCAAATTCATGAAGGCAGAAAGCACAATGGTGGTTGCCAGAGACTGGGTAGGGAAGGAGATGGGAAGTTACTGTTTAATAGGTATGGGGTTCCAATTTGGGAAGATGAAAAAAGTTCTGGAGGGGAAATGGTGGTGATGACGGCACAACAATGTGAATGTACAACCATATTAATATACCACTGAACTGTACACTTAAAAATGGTTATGATGGTAAATTTTATGTATATTTAACCACAATAAAATTTATTTTGAAAATAAACTGATATCCAGGCCTCCAAATAATTCAAGAAGGAGAGAACTTTAACTTTTCACAAATTTCACGAGAAACAGGGTTGAGTGGTTAGTTTGTAGGATGGTGCGGAAACCAGACTTGATGGAAGATGCATACTGGTGAATGGCAAGATGCTAAGATTGGAAAATTGTGGAGATAAAAGATTAGGAATATTTGAATCCCAGGCAGAATCATTTATATAGTTTTAATATGTAGGTATTGATTCCTGTTTTTGAGTAAGGGGAGAGCATGATAAAACCAGAATTTCAGGAATGTTAGTCTGGAATTTATTGAAGGGCAGAAATATGGATTTAGTTAGGGTGACCAAATTATTATAACTTCTCAGAAATGGAAGTGGAAGCATATAGTATGTACATGTTTTTGGTACAGGCAATATAGAGCTAAGTGAGCTAAAAAGGAGACAGGAGTCAAAATAACTTCTAGGAAGAAATATTGATGCCATAATTTTTGTGAAAAGGGTGTGTGGTAGTTTAAATCTTTAATTTTTAATTCATATAATATAAAGACAGGTATGCTAATAGTGTTTCTTGTCTATATAATTGCAGATCTCTACAATATGGAAATCAGTTCATATATCAGTCAATGCCACGAATGTTAACTCTATGGCTCGATTATGGTACAAAGGCATATGAATGGGAAAAAGGTATAACTCTTCATGTAAAAATTTTAAAGGACTAGGAATTATAACTTTGGTATAAAGTCAGATTTGGCTGGGCAGTCTAATTTCCTAAAAGCTTGGAATGACTTTGATAATTAAGATGTTACGTAAGTATGAGTAAAATACTAAATGTTAAAAGGAAAATAAATCATAGACATTTAAAGTAGTTTTAATTCAGGGCCACAAATAAAAATCTGATTATTTCTTGATGAACCTAACACATATTAAAATGTGTTAGTTTTAGCCAAATAATTTACCCTACAAATTAAAATGGATAGTGAAAATTAATGTCCCTTGGGTTTTTGAATGGCTGTAAATACTTTTTTCTAGTTGGACAGAGACAACTGTCGTTTCACAGATTGACAAGTGATCTATCCTTGGGCATGGGAATAACATACTTTAAAGCTATTTTTAAAACAAAATTTTTGTTCTGTGAAATGAACTGATATACTGATTTTTCTCTTTCCTTTACTGTTTTTTAAACTTATTTTTTCCCCCAGCTGGCCGTTCCGATCGTGTACAAATGAGGAATGATTTGGGTAAAATAAACAAGGTTATCACAGAGCATACAAACTATTTAGCTCCATATCAATTTTTGACTGCTTTTTCACAATTGATCTCTCGAATTTGTCATTCTCATGATGAAGTTTTTGTTGTCTTGATGGAAATAATAGCCAAAGTATTTCTAGCCTATCCTCAACAGGCAATGTGGATGATGACAGCTGTGTCAAAGGTAAAAGGGTCTTTTACCTTTTTATATGAAAAGGGTCTTTTACCATTTTATTTGAAACTGATTATGTGATACTAATATGTAGATACAAGTTCCAGGGCTTCTCTCCTATATTAGATTAGTAATTTTAAATTGTTTTAAAGAGAGAAATTATAGCATTATATCTTAATATTTGGATATATTTACCATATGAAATGAAGTAACTAGCATGTTTAAGATCAAATAATTCAGCATGTGTTTTCTTTATGAAGTCTAGTAAACGGTTAATGCTTGATGCAAAATGGTTACCTATGTTTTCACAAATATTTTAATCCAAAGTACCTGAATTTTTATTTTTATTTTCCTTAAGAAACAGATCTTTCTCTGTTGCCCAGGCTGAGAGCAATGGTGGGATCATAGCTCAGTGCAGCCTCAAAGTCCTGGGTTCAAGTGACTCTCTTGCCTCAGCTTCCCAGTAGCTAGGACCATAGGGATGTGTCACCATGTACAGCTAATTTTTAAATTCTTTTTGTAGAGATGGGATCTTGCTGTGTTGCTCAGGCTGGGCTTAAACTCTTGGGCTCAAGTGATCCTTCTGCTTTGGCCTCCCAAAGTGCTGAAATTACAGGCATGAGCTATCGTGCCCTGCCAGCACCTGAATTTTTAATACTAAAAAACCGTTATTGCATCATTGAAGGGAAATTCATATGTTGGTCGATATATGTAATAAGTAAATGTTTAGAGAATTTAGGCAATACAGAGACATAAAACAAAAATTAAAATTCACACCTTGGGCCATTCATTAACTTTTTTTTTTTTTTTTGAGACAGAGTCTCGCTCGGCCGCCCAGGCTGGAGTGCAATGACCAGATCTCAGCTCACTGCAAGCTCCGCCTCCCGGGTTTACGCCATTCTCCTGCCTCAGCCTCCCAAGTAGCTGGGACTACAGGCGCCCGCCACCTCACCCGGCTAGTTTTTTGTATTTTTTTTAGTAGAGACGGGGTTTCACCGTGTTAGCCAGGATGGTCTCGATCTCCTGACCTCGTGATCCGCCCGTCTCGGCCTCCCAAAGTGCTGGGATTACAGGCTTGAGCCACCGCGCCCGGCCTCATTAATGTTTTGATGTAATTTTATTTGTATATTTTCTAGCATATTTTAACACTAAATTTAATTATGTTGCCATACATTTCACATTTTTCACTTTGTTTCCATGTTATTAAATATAAAGATATAATTTTAATATATAAAATTCTAAAAAATAGCCTTCAATAACTTATTTAACTGTTTAGTTAATCATTAAGGTTACTTCTATTTTTCTTGCTGTTGTAACACATCTAGCTATGTCTATGTTTATTCTCATTTCTAATTATTTCTTCAGGGCAGATCCCTATAACTTTATAATTCACAAAGTTATAGGGTGGCAATATTTGTATGGCTCTTGATAACATTACCAAATAAATTTTCAGGAAATTTGTATCATGTAAACTCTCATCATGAATACTTTTTTTTTGTCAATCAAAAAATTTATCTTTCAAGAATCTTATATAAAATAGTATTTAACTCTTTTTTATGACAGTCTTCTTATCCCATGCGTGTGAACAGATGCAAGGAAATCCTAAATAAAGCCATTCATATGAAAAAATCCTTAGAGAAGTTTGTTGGAGATGCAACTCGCCTAACAGATAAGCTTCTAGAATTGTGCAATAAACCGGTACTATCATAATCTTAGTGCTTATAAACTGATGTGGGGTAATTATATATATATTTATATAATTTGAGCTGATTTTTTCATTTGATTAATTAAATTAAAATTCTAACATATAGGTGTACACATATATAAAAATGTATTACGTATTTTAATTATGTATGATTTATCTTAATAAAGCAGTTTTTAATATTTCTAATA
>NW_016807465.1:217760-221417 GCF_001698545.2 Rhinopithecus bieti | reverse complement strand
CTCCCTCCCCAAATTAAGAATTTTCTGAGGGTAGATATCCATGTTTCTCAGAAATTTTTAGTAGAGAATATGAAATAAGCCATAAAAATATAAGTATGTAAAGTATTCAAAGTTACTTATAGCAGTCTCTATGATTATATCATATCTTTAAACTTTCAAAATTCATATACATTATTAAACTACACTTATGATACGGAAGACGGTTGAGGTTTTACTTTTCATTCTTTTAGTATACATTTCAGTGCCGGTAAGGGGACAAGCACTATGCTAAAGGAAACAAGATGAATAAAATCTGTTCTCTGCCTGAGATGCTTATAGTCTTATAGGGAACTAAGCAGATGGTTATCTAGAGTAATAAGTACTTTTTTCAGTAGATTTGTGACTAAAGTAGGAATATGGTTACCAGAGTAACCCCATAATTCTACCTAAAGTATTAGAGAAAAACCCCCAAGGATGTATAGGAAAGATAAAAGTGGGAGGTGGGGGTGGTTATAAGGAGGGAGAGAGAAGCTCTTTAATAAGGTACATAGCTAGACTTCACCTGACAAATATTCAGAGTCCATCATTGTTTATAGATGAAAAGATACAGACTATTTCTCACCTTTCCTTTATCAATAAACATCTCAAAAGTGTAATCTGCATTTATTATCTCCATTAATCCCATTTGAACTCTGATGCACTTGACATTATCAAAAACAGTGTTATGGTGGCCAACATTTATTAAAACACTAACACTGTTGTAAGTGCTTTACATGTACAGATTTCCAGTTCTTTATCTGAAACTTTTGTGGCAAGCTACACCTAGAAATTCAGGATTTTTAAGAGTTTTAAGGTAATATAGTGCATATTTAATATTTGATTTTTCCACTGAGGGTAACCTGTTGGAGTATCCCATAATCAAACACATAACTGTTTCTTCAGTGAGAGTTTGATTTACAGAGCTCTTTGGATTTTCTAATATCTGATAATAGATTTTAGGCCTCTACTGTCTCCTTTAATCATTAAACAATCCTATGATGTAGGTACTATTATTAATGAGGTAAATGGCAGAGGCTAAAATGGGTTGATTAGGAAACCACAGACTGCTGAGCCTTTGTAATTACAATATTGTAAAAGTGAAATTTTTGTTCTAGTTGAATTTAAGGTAAACACAAACTAAAATGCACTATTTATTTTTTCAGGTTGATGGAAGTAGTTCCACATTAAGCATGAGCACTCATTTTAAAATGCTTAAAAAACTGGTAGAAGAAGCAACATTTAGTGAAATCCTCATTCCTCTGCAATCAGTCATGATACCTACACTTCCATCAATTCTGGGTACCCATGCTAACCATGCTAGCCATGAGCCATTTCCTGGACATTGGGCCTATATTGCAGGGTTTGATGATACGGTAAACTTCAGTTTTATATGACTATGATTTTAAAATTTAGTTGTTAACTTCAAATTAAGATAAAAAGTATATTTCACAGAATCTACATGAATCTTATTTGTGAAGAAAAAAAAATTGGAAATACAGAAGAGTAAAACTAAACTCATTTGTACTGATGGCAAAAAAATTCAGTGATTAAAAAAAATTCTGATTCATGATTCACATTCACCCTAATGTTTTGATTTTCAAATACTCCTATAGTTTTAGTATGACTAAAATTTTACTTTTCACAGTTTGATTTTCTTCTACTTTTTTTTTTTTTTTTTGTGGAAACAGGGTCTCATTCTGTTGCCCGGGCTGGAGAACAGTGGTGTGATCTTAGCTCACTGCAACCTCTGCCTCTCAGGCTTAAGCAATTTGCTCACCTCAGCCTTTTGAGTAGCTGGGACTACAGGTGCATGTCACCATGCCCAGCTAATTTTTAAAATTTTTTGAAGATACGGGGTTTCGTCATGTTCCCCAGACTAGTCTCGAACTCCTAGGCTCAAGCCATCCTCCTGCTCAGCCTTCCATGTTAGTATAATAAACGTGAGCCACTGTACCCAGTCTATGCTTTGTTTTTAATTTAAGCAGTATTATTCACCTTATTTACTCACTCCATTAGGTACACTTAATTTTGGAGGAGTTTGTTTTTTCAGAAATCAAATTACATTTAATTGATAAAGCATTGAAAAACAGAGTCTCAGGCTTTGCAGAAAGATCCTGAAAAGATGTTTCAAAATCTTTTAAACATTTTGACTGCTTTGAAGGGGCTGTCTGGATTTGAATATGTAAGTACTTGTATTGGCGATGAAGTANTGAGAAAGGATTGTAGACTAATGGAATTCAATTCCTTGATTAATAAGGTTTGGAAATAGTTTGCTTTTATTTTATTTATTTTTTATTTTAAAAAATTTGACTATTATAAAACCAGAATGCTTTTATTTCAGAGTTGCTATAATTACTATGAATCTGATATAGGCATTTTAGTATACAAACGGATCACTCTTAAAAGCAAGAATGAAATATACTGTCTTTTCATTTTCACTTAATTTTTTTATTGAGATAAAATGTACATGCATAAAACTTAACATTTAACAGTTTTTGAAGTATATCATTCAGTGGCATTAAGTACATTCACATTGTTACACAATCATCACCACCATACCTCTCCAAAACTTTTTTCATCTTCCCAAATTGGAACTCTGTATCTATTAAACAATAACTTCCCATTTCCCTTCCCCTCAGCCTTCAGCAGCCACCATTTACTTTGTCTCCATGAACTTAACCATTTGAGGTACTTCATATAAGTGCAGTATTTCTCCTTTTATGACTGGCTTAAATCACTTGGCATTATTCAAAGTTCATTCATTTTATAGCAAGTGTCAGAATTTTCTCCCTCTAAAAGCCGAATAATAGTCTAATGTTTTCCATCCACATTTTATTTATCTATTTATCCAATGATGGACATTTGGAAGCTTCTACCTTTTGCCTGTTAATATATTTATCAAAAGATAAATAGGCTGGGTGCAGTGGCTCAGACTTGTAATCCTAACACTTTCGGAGGCCCAGGAAAGAGGACCACTTGAGGCCAAGAGTTTGAGACCAGCCTGGCCTATATAGTGAAACCCTGTCTCTACAAAAAATAAAAAAAAATTAGCCAGGCATGTGTCTGTAGTCCTAGCTACTCAGGAGGCTGAAGCAGGAGTATCGTTTGAGCCCAGGAGTTTGAGGCTACAGTGAGCTATGATCATGCCACTGCACTCTAGCCCAGATGACAGAGCCAAGACCCTGGATCTTAAAAATAAATAAATAGATAAATAAAAGGTAATCATTAGCATTTTTTCAGTTCTATTGGTATTTGATTTCTATCTCAAAGATGATATGAGGAATCTTATTAAAGGGTTATTATAAATGTATGGTTTTATGTATTTTGAATTATTCTGTAACCAGGTATTTGTAAATGCATAGCGTATGTTTTTTCTATTGGTAAAATTGATCCATACTGTGGAAAGATGAAACTTCATTATTTTCTAAAAGCTTTTCTCCTTTCTTCTCATTGCCTTCCCGCATTTTAAAGTCATAGATCTTTAGCATAGAAAAGATGTAGCACTAGATGAGTTTTTTAAAAAAGAACAATTATCGTCTGCTTGGTTTAACCAAAAGTAACTTAAAAATTAATACCACATTAGCCGGGCGCGGTGGCTCAAGCCTGTAATCCCAGCACTTTGGGAGGCCGAGACGGGCG